>NW_027417385.1:0-103357 GCF_009905375.1 Apium graveolens
CTCTCACAAATTCCTTTTACTTCTATATGATGGATCAAGCTTTCGAAGATAAAGCAGCTAGGAAGAGTAGTATCAGTTGCGGTAGTTCTGAATCTACGCGTTCGTGATACTAAGTTGACGCAATTATTAAAAGGTTATAGAATGCTAACGACAAAAGTGTAACCAGTATAGTATTATGTACGGAAGATAGTAATGACTACGAACTGGAAAAGAATGGGTATTGAGAAGCAAAAGCTATAATGCTAGAAGCTATGATGAGTCTGTGCAATAGACTTGAAGAAATTGGAACTCACTTAACACGGATTGAGTTTTCTTACGATAATAATCATATGTCAGTATTGAGATATCGCCTTATGAGATCCTTGAGGGAAGACAATGTCGATCTCCCTTATGTTAGGATGAAGTTGTAGAGCGCAAGATGCTCAACCAGCAGTGGTCCAAGGACCAAGGATATAATATATCTAATCATAGGATGGCTAGTAGTAGCCCAATGGACATAAGAAGTATGTTGATTTGACACGAAAGACAAAGAATAGAAGTAGGTGACCTAGTGCTGTTATAGGTATTTCCTTCGAAAGGATGGATAGGTTCGAAAAGAAAGGAAAGCTAAGCCCACGAATTATTGGACCCTTGGATATATTAAGACGTATCGGAAGTTAGCATATGAGCTAGCCCTACCCCCGAACATGTAGCAAGTTCATGACGTGTTCCACGTATCAATGTTAAGGAATTGTAATTCGGATGCCGACAAATAGGGGCATATGAGCGCATAGACATGCAACCAGAAGTAACCTATATGGAGCAACCAGAAGGGTTAGATTGAAAAGGACAAGTGCTTAGGAGAATGGTTATCAAACTAGTCAGAGTTTGATGGTAGAACCACAACGTGGGAAAATTTACTTGAGAGTTAGAAAGTGCAATGCTAAGAAAGTATCCCTATTCATTTTTATCTGATTCCGGGACGGAATCCTTTTAAAGGGGAGACTGTAATAACCCCAATTTTTGGAATTTTTGAAACACGGATGAATAGTAACTTTTGCTGATGATGCTGATTAAGAAAAATTATCAGACCACGCTATATAGGAGTACTGTTATGGAAATTCTAAGATCGTATTAGTATTCCATAAAGTAATAAGTGTATGTAAAGATCGTCATAATCCAATTCCGAACACTTTGATTTTTTCCCGAAAATCCACCAGATACCGAAAGAATTGAGTATAAGGTAACATGATTAAAGGGATTTAATTCAAGGATTATAAGAGAGATTATAAAGGAATATAATGTATTGAGAAAGGTTTAGGGAAACCCAAGTAATAGAACCAGGGTATGATCCCTCAAACGATAAACGAGAACGAAAGTTAAGCGAACCGTAAATAATAAGTGACCAAGAGACAAGCTTGTACAAGAAGCCAGGATTGTGACATCATCAAACCATAAGGAAGAGACATGTGGCAAGTGTATACTAGGCATGGTGACATAAGCATGACATAAGGGAAGGAATTGTTGGATGATTGTGAGCCCACAATATTTACCAAGGTAACAACCTAATTAACAAGCAAATCATCACACAAATACATAAGCACCCAAACAAAAACATTTCCTTCTTCCCCCATCTTTGCCTCGGCTTTTTGAAGAAAAGCAAGGAAGAAAATTCCAAACCCAAGCTCCACTTAATCATAATTCAAGAGGTTGTTTCTTTTAGCTTCCATAATTCATAACTTAGATGAGCCATAAGTTTAAGCTCAATATTCCATGTTTAACATAGCTAATCAATTCCAAAGTTCTTGGTGAATAGTGTTTTCAAGAAACTAACTTTGTGTTTTCTTATGTTTCTTCAAGATCCAAGCTTAGTGAGATAGTTAGTGGTTATTTAGGCTTCCTAAGTGATTCTCCACTCTCCAAGGAAGGTATAACTTCTCAAACCCTTAGTCTTAAGTTTTGTTGGTTTGGATTTCATAATGTTTAGATGATGGGTTAGTGTAATGGGTGTGTACTCATGTTAGAGCTTTATTTAGTAAGTGGTTTGTTGATTTTGGAGTTAGGAGTGATGCTTGTTAGATTTGAAGTTCTTGGTCACATTTTTGACTTGGTTTAGATGAATAAATTGGTAATATTGAGTTTATTGGGGCTGTTGTAGTATGGTATGGATGGAGTTTGGGTATATGGTTGATTTGTGGTTGAATTGTGGTTGATTTGGAGTGGTATAAATTTGGGTAATCGCGTAAACATAGTCGTCGTAATGCCCGATTTACCTTAGACTGTTTTTGTTCTTAACATTAGGACCCGTGAACTCACTGCTAGGTTTTTACCATTGCCATGATTAGATAGTTCATGTTACGAGCTTCGTTTTGATATGTGTTCATTTGATTCCGATGTACGGTTTAGGAGAAAACGGCCGTTTTAAGTAACGGCATTTCGCGAACGAACCATTACCCCTCCCCTTACTTTGAAACATAGGTTAAAGACCTTAAAGGACTAATTGGAGTATGAAACATTTATGTAAAGTGTATTAGGCAGTTGGTAAGGCACTCGCGAAAGAATCTCCTTAAAACCCTTAATGGTTAATTTATTAAAAATGGTGGAGCCGGGGTACTCGAGCGACTTAAGTGAATCGTTAAGCGCAAAAGCGAACGTTAGGGTCTAATTGGTTAAAGTATAGATTCATAAGCGACTTTGGTTTAATTCCAACTTATATTGTTTATAGGTTACCAGACTCGTCCCAAGCCATTTGTAACCCCTAGTCGCTCAGGAAGTTTTCTACCCGTATAACTGTTGTTGTGATGTATATGTGTATATGCATGATCTTGTGATAAATGCATATTTGTTATTAGCAAATTCTTGCGATATATTGGAGCATGTGATATGGTATATATGCATGCCTGTTTCGTATTCTTGATTTATATCTGTTGTTCAAATGCTTATTAGTTGCATAATACCTATGCTAGAGATAAGCAGTAGTTGCGTATACCCTGAGTATAGGGGACCCAAAGGTGAACCCTTTTCTAAAACCGGGAGTAGATGTTCCCGAGTATATGATATATAATATATTTATTTATAGATATTATATGGTTTTTAAAAACTATTAATCGAATAAGGTTTATTCGATAACTTTATATTATTTAATGAATATTACTTGAATATTCATTCGAGGACTTATGACTCTGTTTATTCTATTTAATGATTTTTAATTGGATATTCATTTGAGGATGTATGACTCCGTTTATTTTATTTAATGAATATTATTTATAATATTCATTTGAGGTATTATGACTCCGCTTATTTTAATACTATTCTTTATTTTATTAAAGAATAATGTTTCTATAATTAAACTTATTTTCGATTATTCAAATAAAGATAGTACTTTCGTATAAGTATATCTTGGTTATTTAATATTCATTTCAAGTATGAGTTTTAAAACTTCTACTTCGATTATTTTTATAAGGATTATCTTTATGAGAATATTATTTAAATAATATATTCAGATATTTCTAATAATCGGGACTGATTTATTTTAATAAATCAGCAGTACTCCAAACATTCTTAAAATGTTTTCGAGTCTTCAAAATGATTTCTAAAAGTTAGGGCGGATCCCAAAACTCATTCTTTTATATTTAAGTCCCTCCTTTCGAAGGGATTTAATACTCGCTTCAAAGCCTGGGGGATCCGGCTCTGTGGTGTATTTTACATTCGCAACGTGGTTGCTGTTTTGAGAAAACAATTTGATTACTTGCCCAACATTCGGGAAGTCAAGTCCCTCTAATTGAGTCGGCATAAGCGACGGCCGGGTACGGTCTATCAAAGTGTAAGTGGCTCCATCAACGCGTAAGAGGCCGGGTGTGGTCCAGCACAAGGTCCTTATGTGGCAGGGTGATGACCGGTGGGGGATTCATCCATCTACTAGTAGAAAAGGTTACTTATTGTGTATCTTTGCCTGATCAGCAAGATATCAGGTTTATGCCAAGGTTTTCTCCTTTCCAAAATTCATTGGACCTTGCACTCTGTTTATACTTTTCATAATAGAGGTTTGAAGGAGTGTATGAAATGTATATATTATAGGTGTATATTATATAATCGGGACTTAATGAAGTATCTCATAACTTCATTAATTATAATGATATTTCAAGGATTGAATCTATTCAAGTCTTATCTTGTAGTCTCATCTGGGTGATGAACTTTTGAAACTGATTATAACTTGAACGGTGGTAGTTCAAGTAGTATTCGGATATAAGTATATTGGAGTATCTTGTAACTTCATCTTTTAAACTTATATCTAGTAAATGATTATCTTGTGCATGTCAAAGAT
The DNA here is from genome assembly GCF_009905375.1 of Apium graveolens. Lineage (NCBI taxonomy): Eukaryota > Viridiplantae > Streptophyta > Magnoliopsida > Apiales > Apiaceae > Apium > Apium graveolens. The sequence goes on from NW_027417385.1 coordinate 4,304, forward strand.
TTTCAAAAAAATGTTGAGACAAGGTTAGATATATTTGATCACCTTGCAACGATATTTTATACAGTTATAAACGGGAACTCTGTGTATATTATACATGTCAGAGGATTTCAAAGATTGTGAAAGTATATATGTACATATATACTGAATATTTTGCGACTTGTCGCGTTAAGATATCAGCTTGGTTCATTTCTTCTTGACCAAGACTTTTATGAGTACTATGAGAATGCTCATATATTGTAAATCATTATACATATTATTTTGGTGGGCTTGTTGCTCACCCTTGCTTTCTTCTTTCATCACACAACATCAGCTAGACAAGATGATCAGGACCAAGCTTCCAATTCGCAAGCGGTTAGAAAATGTTTCGCAGTTTGCTGGGAGCGTTGATGCCGCCGTAGCTGAGGTAGGAGCTACCAATAGGCTAGGTTTCAGCTATTGATAACCAGATTTATGTATATTTATGAATTGTAATAATGGCAAAGAAATGTAAATTATTCAGAAACCCTTTTAAGGTATATTGGCATATAATTGTGGAATAAAATGACTTGTGATTTTTTGGATATTCATCTCTGAGACTATAACTTATGGTGTGTGTGGTTTATGGTTGGGTCACAGTACAGAATAATTGATTATTTATTAAGATTGGGTGTTATTAAGGGAAATGGAACTCGTGACAACCCGGATCCCCGACCCCGGATTTGGGGGTGTTACACATGCCTTGTATTTAATCATGACATTGCAGGGTAGAAGAAATTAATTGTACGATAACTATTCACTGAATAGGTTCTTGGTATTCTAAGCAGTGAATTCGTATTATCCGGATAGTCGCGATATGCTGAGAAGTATCCCTCACGATGTAGAATAAATATAATTAATTTATTAATTAATCATATTTAATGAATTAGAGAATTTATATAAATAATGATAAAATAGTTTTATTATTATTTATTTCTACTACCGGCTTAATATTGAAACCTACAGGGTCACACCATAAAGAGATTGATTTAATGGTGGAGGAATTAATTAATAATGGCTGGTAATTATTTATTTGTGAAATAAATAATTAATTAGCAAATTTAATAATTGATTAAATGAGATTTAATTAATTATATATTAATTAAAAAGTTTTTAATATTATTAATTAAGAATTTAATTTTGGAAATTAAATCAAGTGAGAGAATTATTTTTCTAAAGTGTTAAGAAAAGGGATTAATGATTAAAAGGTGTTTAATTATTAGTTAATTGGTTAATAAGAATAATCAATTAAAGGGTTAATACTAATAATATTTTATGGGAAAATTTTCAGCTGGAAATTTTACCTATAAATATACTATTATAAACCCTATTTGCCTCAACCCAAATAAAAACAACCCTAATTCTAAAGTAGAAAAGAAAAGGAGGCAACTAATTCTCTCATCTCTTCCTCCCTCCATTATTTGATCTCTTGGTGGATACCGGTGGAGTGCTTCACACTTGAGGAGCAGCTGCTAGGGATCTCCGTTCACCGTTCTTGAATCGCTATTAAAGGTTAGTAATATATCCCTCGATTTATTCACGATTTGTATGCGATTATATGGATTTTATATTAAGAAAATGTTTACCATGCTTCTGTGATGTATAAAATCCTACAATGGTATTAGAGCTTAGGTTGTATGCATGTAGATCTGTGATAAAAATTTCAGAATTTTATGATCTTGTATGAATTTATTATGATTTTAGCAAGTTATATCATGGATTAATTATGATTGATTAGAAATTGTTTTTTAAAATTTTTTGACTGTAGATCTGGGTTCTACAACTGTTGTAGATCGTCTGGGTATTTTTTTATAATTTTTTGATGTGTGGATTAATTATTATGATTTTTTGAAGTTGTTTTAATTAAAATTCGTAATTAAATATGTATATATATATATGTAATCTGTTATGTATATATATATGTTGTATGCTGCTGGGAATTAAAGAATAAGTTCTGCTGACTGATGTTGATGGGCACGGCGTCCCATGGCGCAGAAGAGAAAGAAACAAAAAAAAATTCTGTGTCGGCTGCTGCAGGCGCGTGCAGCGCACGCGGGGAATGGGGTGTCGCGCATTCCGGGAATGCGTTACACCCTGTGGCGCATTCACGGAATGGGTTACACCTTTTAATGGCTTAAAAGGGTTGTAACGCATTACAGGAATGCGTTACAGGGCTTGTAACGCGTTCCTATAATGCGTTACAGCCCATCTATTTTTTTAATTTGATTTCTGGGAGTTTCGTAACTCCGTTTTGGGCGTGCAATATATCGTTGGATTCGTTTTTCTGAGACGAATCTAATGGAGTGGTGTAATTTTTTTTTATATAAAAGTTTTGAACTTTTTATATTCCCGAAAGTGTTTTAAAGCATGTTTTAATTATTTTAATTGCTTTTAAATGCTATAATAAATTCATACATCATTATATCAATGTTTGATATGATATTGCTTGCATGCTTACTTGTTTATTTATTTTTATATATGAGATATATGCCTATGTTTACCATGCGATGATAGATTTAGGTGAACTTAAATCAATATAAGGCGTGCTCTAGAAAATCTAGAATAGGAACCGTTTCTTGCCTTAACAATAATATTATGAATACAATCATGAAATTCTTGTGTTTATGAAACACGTAATTAAATATGAATTTTCTATATTAAGAGAAAGGATGATTCTGTCAAAAGCAGATTTCTATCTGTAAGAAAGGGGTATTAAGTGACGCCTCTTGACAATGCTCCCCCCGATCTGGGAATCATCTGATTATCGATTATTGATTTGAAATATTTAATTTAAAAGGAAGAATCTCTTTATAATATGATTATGATTGTAACATAATATAATCCCTCTAAAAATTAAATTATATCAAGTAGTAATTGGCCAATGATACAACGGGCTTTTGTCGGTCAAAGCCTTCCAACATGGTAGAAAGTAGTTCTTATTTTTAAATCATTATCGTTTCGTGCTACAGCCGAGGGCTTTGATTTCGAATAAGAAATACTTGTCTATTACATAGAGATGTGTACATTGAATTAGAATCTAAAGGGCGTTATGTGCTGCAGCCGTGGGCCATTGGAGACTGATTCAATTGTACGAAATGTTGGGTTAGACTTGACTTAGAATATTGAGTCTGTCGTGCTACAGCCGTGACTCAATTATTCAAGAGGCTAAAGTTTTATTAGGCAATAACATAAGATGTAATTGACATGAGTTGTCTGCCTATTGAACATCACATGACGTTTTGTGCTACAGCCGAGGTTGTGTGATGGAATGTAGGATCCCTATTCCCACTAGCATTATGAATGCTTAATTTTTCACTTAAGGGGGTTATATAATTTAGATAAACTAGTGGGAGCCACTTATGAATAAAGACCCGATTCATATAGTGTTTTGAAATGAAATTGAATATTTGCTAAGTGTTGTTATGTGTTCATCATTTATAGATTTACTATATACGTTATGTCTTCTGCACTATCACTCCGGAGTATACTAGATGCTCACAAGTTGACTGGTCCTAATTTTGCTGACTGGCTTCGAAACTTTAGAATTGTTCTCAGGGTTGAGAAGCTGGAATATGTGCTTGACTCACCTAAGCCTACTGAACCTGCTAGCGATGCACATAATGATGAACATGTTGTGTATCGTAAGTGGATAGATGATGTAAATGTTGCTCAATGCATCATGCTAGCTTCCATGAACATTGAGCTACAGAAGCAGCATGAGCATATGGATGCTCACACTATCCTTATGCATCTACAAGAGTTGTATGATGTGGCAGGGTGGACAGCTCGATATGAGATATCGAAGGAGTTGTTCGGTTGTAGGATGTCTGAGGGATCATCTGTGAATGACCATGTACTTAAGATGATTAATTTGATTGAACGTCTTGGATAACTTGGTTTTGCCATGGATGGGGAGCTGAGCCAAGACTTGGTCTTGCAATCACTTCCGGGTTCGTTCTCACAGTTTGTTGTGATCTTTCACATGAATAAGCTGGATGTCAGCCTGCCTGAACTCCACAACATGTTGAAGACTGCGGAATCGAATTTTCCCCCTAAGAAGAATTATGTTCTTCTAATTGGTGAAGGTTCCAATCTTAAAAAAAGGAAGAAGAACCCTTCCAAGAAGAAGAAAGTAGATGAGAAAAAGCCGGTTCCACCAAAAGCTGAAGACCCCAAGAGCAAAGCTGTTTGCTTTCACTGTAACAAGGTGGGGCACTGGAAGAGGAACTGCAAGGTTTACCTTGTAGAATTGAAGAAGAAGAAGGGTAGTGAGACTACCGCTTCTGTTTCAGGTATGTTCATGATTGAATTGAATATGTCATTAAATCAAATTTCTACTTGGGTATTAGATACCGCTTGTGGTTCTCATATTTGCAATTCGTTGCAGGGACTAAGGAGAAGTAGGACTCTTGAAGAAGAGGAGGTGATTCTACGGATGGGAAATGGAGCAAGAGTTGCTGCTGAAGCTGTAGGATCATTTCATTTACATATGCCTACGGGCAAGACTATTGTTTTAAATAATTGTGATTTTGTTCCCTCAATAGTGAGGAATATTATTTCTATTCCCATGTTAGACTTGGCTGTATTTTTGTTTGTTATTCAGAATAATAAATGTTCAATTCTTAGAGATAACATTCTTTATGGAAGTGGTATTTTAAATAATGGTCTGTATGTATGTGACGTAGAGCATAATTTACTACAAATTGAACATACTAATAAAAAAAAGGGATGATGAAAATCTCACTTTCTTGTGGCACTGCAGACTTGGTCATATTAGAGAAAATAGACTGCGGACATTGCATAAGGAAGGATTACTTGACCCCTTTGATTTTGAATCATATCCTACATACGAGTCCTGTCTATTGGGTAAAATGACCAAATCTCCATTTAGTGGACATGGAGAGAGGGCTGCAGATTTGCTAGGATTGGTACACACAGATGTATGTGGACCAATGTCTATGCAAGCCATGGGTGGATTTTCGTACTTCATTACTTTCATAGATGATCAATCTAGATTCAGATATGTGTATTTGGTGAAACACAAGTCTGAAGCCTTTGAAAAGTTCAAAGAATATAAGTATGAAGTGGAGAAACAAACCAAACATAGTATTATAACTCTTCGATCAGATCGAGGTGGTGAATACTTGAATGGAGAGTTTCTGGCTTATCTCAAAGAAAATGGTATAGTCTCCCAGTGGACTCCTCCATATACTCCACAGTTGAATGGGGTATCTGAAAGGAGAAATCGAATTTTGTTAGACATGGTTCGGTCCATGATGAGCTATGCGAATCTTCCAGTATTCCTGTGGGGTTATGCATTGGAAACCTCAGCATATTTACTGAATAAGGTGCCTTCCAAATCTGTTCCTCAAACTCCATATGAGATATGGAAAGAAAGGAAACCGAGTCTTAAACACGTTAAGATTTGGGGATGTCCCGCTTATATCAAGAAAGTTGACCCAGATAAGCTGGAATCTCGATCCGTAAAATGTAATTTTGTGGGATATCCTAAAGAGACTTTAGGGTATTACTTTTACACCGATCATTGGGTGTTTGTCTCCAGACATGCCACCTTCTTGGAAAAGCAGTTTATCCTTGAAGGGAACAGTGGGAGCAAAATTGAACTTGATGAAGTTCAAAAAGCACAAACTACTACGTTTCAAGTGGAAACACCTATTCAGACTAAACAACCTTCTGTGGAATAGCCCATTCGTAGGACAGGGAGAGTGTCTCGCCAACCTGAGAGGTATTATGGCCTTGTCATTGAGAATGACAATGAGTTGTCAATCATTGATGCTGATGACCCTATGACCTAAAATGAGGCTATGAGTAGTATTTACTCCGAGAAATGGCAAAGTGCCATGAAATCCGAAATGGAATATATGTATACCAACCAAGTATGGACTTTGGTTGAAGCACCTGAGGGTGTGAAGCCTATTGAATGCAAGTGGGTATACAAGAGAAAGATTGGAGCAGATGGCCAGGTGGAAACCTATAAGGCCAGGCTCGTGGCAAAAGGATTCAGACAAAGGCAAGGGATTGACTTTGATGAAACTTTCTCGCCTGTAGCCCTGTTAAAATCAATTCGGATTTTGCTTGCGATTGCTGCTTACTACGACCATAAGATCTGGCAAATGGACAGTGAAAATGCCCTTCCTCAATGTGAAACTTGAAGAGGAAGTGTATATGACACATCCAAAAGGTTTTCTTTCCAAGGGAAATGAACACCTAGTGTGTAAGATGCTACGAACCATATATGGTTTAAAGCAAGCTTCTCGTAGATGGAACATCCGTTTTGATGAGACAATCAAAGAGTTTGGTTTTATCAAAAACATAGATGAACCATGTGTCTACAAGAAGGTTAGTGGGAGCGCGGTAACATTTCTTATATTGTATGTGGATGACATACTTATAGGAAATGTTTTGCGACGCTTTCATCTGATTAGGGAGATTGTTGAAAGAGGAGATGTCAACGTCAAGAGAGTTGACACACATAACAACATAGCAGACCCTTTAACAAAGCCACATTCTCAAAGTCACTCTGATCGTCATAAAGACAAGATGAGTATTAGATACCAGAGTGATTGGCTTTAGTACAAGTGGGAGATTGAAAGAGATGTGTCCTAAGTCCAATCATGTATGATGATTTAGGAATAACTTTTATGTAATCTGTTTTGATTTCATTGATATTAATAAAAGACGTGTTTTGGTTTTATTACGGGTTTTATCTATTTAAGTGTTTAAATAAGATATACCATAGTTTAGAGTAAAGCTTTATATGGATTATGATGAGATTCATAATAATGAGACCTAAAAGATGATAACTCTGAACTTAAATATTTCCTGGTCAGTAGGATTACTAACTGGTAATTAGTAATCAACAAAGATCGGTACATACTATGCTTGCTTCATTATGAAGGATGTCTGTTCTCATAGACATTTGTGTGGTGACACTATAGCTAGTATGTAGGTGCTTATTATAGAATAAGTTCACTGAACATGACTCACACAGCTGAACAACTGATGGAGTTCACTCACATGTCAGCAGATGTTCACATAGTGATAGTTGTACAAATATCCTTAGACTTGAGGTCATCATAGTCATCTTGTGTACACTGAACTATACTTTGGTTTAGTTCTTAGTCTCTAGGGACTAATAATAAGGGCTCTACTGGGTGTAGGAATTTGTACACGAAGATAGTGTATGATCAATAAAGGATCTACCCCTTCCAGTGAAGGAAGAGAATGTTCAATGTTGATCCACTTATGCTAGTTCAGGAATCTCTGGCCAGAGTGAATAAAATTAGAAAGGAGTTTCTAATTCACATTAATTAGAACTAAGCATAGTGAATGGGAAAGTATATGATTAAATAAGATAGGCTTGACACGAGTTCCATGCCTTGTATTTAATCATGACATTGCAGGGTAGAATGATTTAATGGTGGAGGAATTAATTAATAATGGCTGGTAATTATTTATTTGTGAAATAAATAATTAATTAGAAAATTTAATAATTGATTAAATGAGATTTAATTAATTATAAATTAATTAAGAAAAGTTCTTAATATTATTAATTAAGAATTTAATTTTGGAAATTAAATCAAGTGAGAGAATTTTTTTCTAAAGTGTTTAGAAAAGGGATTAATGATTAAAAGGTGTTTTAATTATTAGTTAATTGGTTAATCAGAATAATCAATTAAAGGGTTAATAATAATAATATTTTATGGGAAAATTTTCAGCTAAAAATTTTGCCTATAAATATACTATTATAAACCCTATTTGCCTCAACCCAAATAAAAAACCCTAATTCTAAAGTAGAAAAGAAAAGGAGGAAACTAATTCTCTCAATCTCTTCCTCCCTCCATTATTTTGATCTCTTGGTGGATACCGGTGGAGTGCTTCACACTTGAGGAGCAGCTGCTAGGGATCTCCGTTCATCGTTCTTGGATCGCTATTAAAGGTTAGTAATCGATCCCTCGTTTTATTCACGATTTGTATGCGATTATATGGATTTTATATCAAGAAAATGTTTTACCATGCTTCTGTGATGTATAAAATCCTACAACATATTCATCACGCTTATGATGAAATTCAAAATTCTGATATGAAGTTGCATCTTCAGGCCTCTACTATTTCTGTTAAAGGAATTCACTCTGACCTTGATGATATGAAGAAGTCCCATGTTGCTGTCAAGGACAAAATTGATGGATTTATGCTCCACACACCTACCTCAGCTGAAATCACGAGTATGAAAACTACTATTAAAAGTATTGTTCAAACTCAACACAGCATGGACTCTAGACTTTCCTCCTTGGAAGACAAGGTCTCTTCAATAGCTGACAAACTGGATGCTTTGTTTTCTCTTCTTTCAAATACTGATGCCAAAAAGGGGGAGAAGATAGTTGCTAAAAAATGTACACCAGATTCTATTCAGATAAAGGATAAAGATATTGATGATGATGGTGACAAGAATCCTAGTTACAGACGTTCAAATTGCTTCTACTGCTCAACAAACTCAACATTCCAAGAAGACTGGTTCTTCAGGATAAAGGAAGTCTACTGGTGCTCATAAAGCTAAGCACAAGACTACTACTAATGCTCATGAGGATGATGTTGTTACAATCTCTAATTTAGCATATGCTAAAGGGTTATTCTTTCCTTATAGACATAAGGAAATAGGTGAAGAGATTATCTTGTACTACAAAGACAAGAGGTTTGAGCAAAAGAAAGCTAGGATTGCTCTTGGGTCTATAACTGAAGAATTTCCTGATCTAACAGCTAAAGAAGCATTTATGCAACAAAAGGAGTTAATGGCTCAAATTGAAGCTGAAGCTAACACTTCTAAAGGAAGAGGAAAAAGAGGTGGAAGATCTACAAGAGCTAGAGGAAAAGGAGGAAGAGGAAGGACTTCTAAACCAAGTCAAGTGACTGCATTTAATTCTGCATTTCTGAATGTTCTATCCAGAGAAGGTTATGTTCCTGTACAAGGACATGAAGGAGCTGAAGAAGTTCAGAAGCCAGTAGAGTTGATTATTCAATGGAAGAAAATATTAGCCACTGACATTGATCAAGCTGATACAGCAAATCAGAATGTAACTCCTGAAGCAGACACAAATCCTGATGTAAAAGCAAATCCTGATGCTGTGAACCTGATAACTGATTTTGACTCTGATGAAAAAGTGATCGAAGCATTAAATGAGTCAGCTCTTACTACAGTAGTCACTCTTTATATTTCAGAGGTTGATGAAAAAGAAAAGGTTGACAGAAAGAAAGCTGATCAAGCATGCAAAGATTATGTGGAGAGAGTTTTAAAATCAAAGAGAGAGCTATGGCATAAAGTAAAAGGGAAGATTCATGATTTGTCTACAAGTTATGCTCCTCTCAGCAAGAAGGATAAAAGATGGAAAGACATTTATACATTCGATTATCCTAAAGGGTTCAAGCATGTTAAATTTATGTTAGCAGGGTTAAGGGATTCTATTTCAGAACAGGAAGATGTTGATAAGTCCATCAAGAAACCTTCTTGGGTGGAATATAATGAAAAACTGAAACTTGTCAAATCTTGAACCAGAGGAGGCATTGGTCATTCTGATATGGAGATTCTAAGAACTGATCTGCTGGATACAAATACTCTGACTGAGAATCTTGGTGAAAGAGTTTCTCATTCACATCTTGAGAAAGTTGAAGCTGTGAAGATTGTTTATAGAAAGATAAATGATAATGATGTTAGAGAAGAGATTCTGTACTTCTTAAGGGATGGTAAAGTAAAGAGCTTTACATTGCAGCAACTCTTAATGAAGACTGTGATGGAATTGAAATACATTCACTAGCTTCTTAGAGTTGAGAACAGTGTCACCAGAAATTGGTCTTCTATGATACTTGAAGTCATCAGAAGAAGAGTCATGACAAAAGATGATAAATACAATGGTTATTATGTTCCTATGTACAGAACTTATACTGGTCAAGAAATGAAGATGGAAAAGGGAGCTGCAGTTCTAAAAGTTTTTCTCAACAGTCCTCAGTTATCTTTCAGTCCTAACCATGAAGATGTCAGTTTAAGCTTCATGTTGATTGGTGATCTTGAGACAAACAAAATCTCAATTTCTAAATTAAGATCAGCCATCTATCAGCTTGGAGAAGACACTGAAGAGAAGAGAGAGTTAAAGAAAAAGCTTGTTAAAGTCCTACAAGACAAGGAGGAAGAGAGATTGAAAAACTTTCTGGAAACAACTCTCAGTTATCTGAAGATACTGAAGTAAGCTTTACTCCTTGAATATTTTGTAGTTGGTTTTGGCATCATTGAGAATGGAGTTTGTGCTTCATTATATTAAGCATAAATTGGGGGAGATTGTTACGTACGGATTCTCAATGATCAGAAGAAGCTCAGGATCTGGCTATTCGGGTGTCATCAGTATTTAATGTGTCGTCAAGATTTGACACATCATCGGCATTTGGATGTCATCAGTATCTGGAGACAGTCATCTTAGAGGATTTGTTCAGTTCTTTGTATTATGGAATAGATATCTTTTACGTCTAAGTTATAGGACTTTATCTATTCAGTTGAAGATATGTCTTAGTTTTGGTTAGCTGTTGATAATGCATATCCTAGATTATTTAGTTGTAGCTGTGCAGTATATAAACACATTTTAGGTCATCACATAGTAAATTAACTTGAACATCATAAGACCTAGCAGCTCTCAAGAACATCAGTATTTCTTGAGAGAGTTTTGTAACAGTTTTATCAAAAATATAAAAAGTTGTTATATTTTATTACTTGTTCGAAAGATTTATACAATTGTATCCAACCCCCTTAAACAATTGTATCCTTACTGGGTAACAAAGCTAAGAGTTGGTTGCACTCTCTAGCACCATATTCTATTGCAACATGGGAGGACCTTGCTGAGAAATTTCTTACTAAATTCTTCCCTATGGCAAAAATAGCTGCAATCAGGAATGCTCATACTCGGTTTGCGCATCAATCGGGTGAATCTTTATATAAAGCTTGGGAGCGCTATAAGGAGATGCTTAGGAAGTGTCCTCATCATGGAATGCCTGAATGGATGGTGATCAATTGCTTTTATAATGGTTTGGGAGCGCAGTCAAGACCTATGCTCGATGGAGCATCAGGTGGAGCCTTTTGGGCTAAGAGCTATAGGGAAGCTTATGAGCTAATTGAGATGATGGCTGCGAATAAATATCAGAATCTAACTCAGAGACTACCACAAGGCAAGGTAGTAGGAATTTTGAAAGTGGATACATCTGCGGCTATCATTGCGCAGCTAAAGGCGTTGACTATGAAGGTCGATTCTCTGACCAACTATGGTGTTCATCAGATAACTAGTGTTTGTGAGCTTTGTGTAGGTTCGCATACGACGGAGCAATGTGCTATATCTAGTGAATCAACTCAGTTTGTGAGAACCTTTTAGAGGTCACAGCAACCTGTTCCTGCTACTTATCATCCTAACAACCACAAACATCCTAACTTCAGCTAGAGTAATACAGGGTGGTATGCAACAGATACAACAACTATACCAGTAGTTTGGAAACAAGAAATTCAATCCTCCTGGTTTTCAGCAACAGTATGCACCAAGGTAGCAATTTCATCCACATGGAATGTAACAATAATCTCATGGAGGTGCCGGTCAATCTTCGAATGAAAAATCTGAATTGGAGGAGTTGAGGCTTATGTGCAAAAGCCAAACAGTTTCGATCAAGACTCTGGAGAATCAAATAGGGCAAATTTCTAACACCTTATTAAAATGACCACAAGGAACTCATCCGAGTGATATGTAAGCTAATCCAGGAAAGAGGGAAGTCAAGGAACATTTTAAAGAAATCACCCTGATGTTTGGAAAGGTCGCGAGCCCCCAAAATCATCAAAACGCAAATTCTGAAAATTTCGCCCAGAAGGCAGGCGCGTCCGTGCCCATACCAAGCGCGCCCGCTCCCTGCCCTGTGGAATCGAAGAAGAATGTTGTTGAAAACAATATTCCTAAGGATAATATAGGGGATACACAAGTATATCCTCCACCTCCATATCCTAAAAGACTTCAGAAGCATAAATTCGACAAGCAGTTTGCCAAGTTTTTGGAGATTTTCAAGACGTTGCACATTAACATACCTTTTACGAAAGCTCTAGAACAAATGCCGAGCTATGATAAGTTCATGAAGGGTATTCTATCTTGGAAGCTAAAACTTGAGGAGTTGAAAACCATTTTTCTAACAGAAGAGTGCATTTTCGTGTTGTAACAAAAACTACCTCCTAAACTTAAAGATCCAGGAAGCTTCACGATACCTTGTACAATTGGCAATCTATCTTTCAACAAGTGTTTGTGTGACTTGGGAGCTAACATTAATCTGATGTCATTGCATATCTTCAAGAAACTTGGTCAGCCTGATCCAAAACCTGTAAACATGTCCTTGCAACTGGCTGACTGTTCCATCACTTATCCGCGAGGAGTAGTGGATGATATCTTGGTTAAGGTGGATAAACTCATCTTCCCTGCTGATTTTGTCATTCTAGACTTCAAGGAAGATAAGAAGATTCCCATTATCTTAGGGAGGCCATTCTTAGCTACTGGTCGAACTCTGATCGATGTGCATAAGGGTGAGCTTATAATGAGGGTTCAGGGTCAGGACGTGATTTTCAATGTCTTCAATGCAATGAAATTCCCTACTGATGAAGATGAGTGCTTTAAAGTAGAGTTGGTCGACTCTGTAGTGACTTCAGAGCTTGATCAAAATCTAAGGACTGATGCCTTAGAGAGAGCCTTAACTGGGAAATCTGATAGTGAAGATGAAGAGGGGGCAGAGCAGCTATAGTATTCTCAGGAGCGTCTCAAACCATCTATTGAGGAAGCTCCCATACTTGAGCTCAAACCACTTCCTGATCAGTGGAGGTATGATTTTTTAGGTGATGCATCTACTTTGCCTGTTACTATTGCATCTGACATTTCAGGTAGTGACGAAGACAAGCTCTTGAGAATTCTGAGAGAGTTTAAATCAGCGATTGGATGGATTATAGCAGATATCAAGGGAATCAACCCTTCTTACTACATGCATAAAATTCTGCTTGAGGAAGGAAGTAAGCCAATAGTTGAACATAAGAGAAGACTCAATCCTATTAAGAAAGAGGTTGTGAAGAAGGAAATTCTTAAATGGCTGGATGCAGGGATCATCTATCCAATTTCTGACAGTTCATGGGTGAGCCCCGTGTAGTGTATGCCTAAGAAAGGAGACATTACAGTTGTTGCTAATGAAAAGAACGAGCTCATTTCTACATGGACAGTCATAGGCTGGAGAGTATGCATGGACTATCGAAAGCTTAATAAAGCCACCAGGGAGGATCACTTCCCTCTTTCATTCATTAATCAAATGTTGGACAGGTTGGCTGTCCATGAGTATTATTGTCTTCTGGATGGGTACTCGGGCTATAATCAGATTTGTATTACCCCAGAAGATCAGGAGAAGACCACCTTTACTTGTCCTTTTGGCACTTTCACTTTCCGTTCAGTTTCTTTCGGACTATGTGGTGAACCTGCTACTTTTCAGGGATGCATGATGACCATATTCTATGATATGATTGGCACTAATGTGGAGGTGTTCATGGATGACTTCTCTGTGTTCGGGACTTCGTATGACGAGTGCTGGCATAATCTTGGGTTGGTCTGAAAAGATGTGTTGAGACCAATCTGGTGCTCAACTGGGAAAAATGTCACTTCATGGTGCGACAGGGTATCATTCTTGTGCACAAGGTATCTAGTAAAGGTCTTGAAGTGGATAAGGCCAAGGTGGGGGTTATTGAAAATCTTCATCCACCAATCTCAGTTAAAGGAATCCGCAGTTTTCTTGGTCATGCGGGTTTTTATCGGCGATTCTTCAAAGACTTCTCCAAAACCTCTAAACCCTTGTGAAATTTGTTGGAGAATGATGTTCCCTTCATTTTGATGAAGAATATTTGGCTGCTTTCTAGAGTTTAAAAAAGAGTTTGACTACAGCACTTGTTATTACTGCACCCGATTGGGATGAGCCCTTCGAGATGATGTGTGATTCTAGTGATTTTGTAGTTGGAGCTGTTCTTGGCCAAAGAAAGAAGAACATATTCCATGTGGTTTTCTATGCTAGTAAAACCCTTAATGGTGCACAGGTGAACTACACTACTATAGAGAAGGAGCTTTTGGCAATTGTCAACGGTTTTGAGAAGTTTCGATCTTACTTACTTGGGACAAAAGTGACAGTTTTCACTGATCATGATGTTAATCGATACCTCGTCTTGAAGAAAGATTCAAAACCTCGATTGATTCGATGGATTCTCTTGCTTCAAGAGTTTGAGCTAGAAATTAAAGACAGGAAAAGTACAGAAAACCAAGTAGCGGATCATCTCTCACATTTGGAAGATCAAGGCAAAGCTTTACAGGATAACACATTGATCAATGAATCTTTTCCTGATGAGCAACTCTTTAGGGTGTAAGAGGAAGAACCATGGTTTGCAGACATTATGAACTATCTTGTGAGTAATGTCATTCCCCCAGAAATCTCTTATGCTCAAAGGAAGAAGTTTCTACATGAGGTAAAGTGGTATCGATGGGATGAGCTATTCTTGTTCAGATAGGGGCAGATCAAATAATAAAGAGGTGCATTCTGTACAGTGAAACAAAGGGTATTCTGTGAGGTTGTCACTCTAATATGTATGGTGGCTATTATTGTGGAGATAAAATAGTTTCTTGTATTCTTCAAGCAGGATTTTTCTAGCCAACTTTGTTTAAAGATGTTCATCAGTTCGTGTTGAGATGTGATCGCTGCCAGTGAGTGGGAAATATGTCCAAAAGAGAGGAGATGCCTTTTAATGTGCTTCTCGAAGTTGAGATTTTTGATGTTTGGGGAATTTACTTTATGGGGCCATTTGTCTCATCATGCAATAATCAGTATATTCTTTTGGCGGTGGATTATGTGTCTAAATGGGTTGAGGTTAAAGCTTTGCCAACCAACAATGCTAAGGTTGTGATCAATTTTCTTCATAAGCAGATATTCTCATATTTCGGTACTCTAAGGGTTATAATCAGTGATGAGGGGTCGCATTTTTGCAATCGCAAGTTCACTGCATTTATGGAAAGATATCATGTGAATCATCGTGTTGCCACAGCCTACCATCCTCAAACTAATGGGCAAGATGAAGTCTCTAATCAAGAGATCAAGCGAATCTTGGAGAAAGTTGTGAGTCCATCAAGGAAAGATTGGTCTTTGAAGCTAGATGAAGCTGTTTGGCCCTAAAGAATAGCATTCAAGACTCCTCAAGGAATGTCACCATTCCAGTTGGTGTATGGGAAGGCATGTCATTTGCCTGCGGAGTTAGAGCATAAAGCGTATTGGGCTTTAAAGAAGCTGAATCTTGACATGGCAGCTGCTGGAGAAAAGAGAATGCTTCAGCTTAATCAACTCGACGAGCTCCGACTACGAGCTTATGAAAAAAATAAATTATACAAGGAAAAGGTCAAGAGGTGGCATGATAGGAGGTTAGTGCATAAGTCATTTTTGCCTGGTCAACAAGTTTTATTGGTCAACTCTTATCTCCGAATTTTTCCAGGAAAGCTTAAGTCGAGGTGGCCAGGTCCGTTCATGGTCAAAACTTTGTTTCCACATGGAGCTGTGGAGATTTTTGATGAGCATCAGGACCAAGCGTTCAAGGTAAATGGACAGAGGTTGAAGAATTGTTATGGTGATACGGTGAACCGTGAGGTGGTGAGTGTCGTTCTTGCGATAACTTGATTTCAAAGTTTCACGTCAAACTAGCGACTTAAACCAAGCGCTTCGTGGGAGGCAACCCATGCTTTGTTGTACAGTAGCTTCGAAAAAAAATAAAAAAAAATGAAGACTAGGGAGGATTTGGACTTGGATTATATTTTGGAAGAGTTGTGTGTTTCTGGCACATAGTGGAAGTACAAGGCGGGCACCAATGAGCCGCTTACTTTTCCTACTTCGTATATGAACAGGTATGCTAGGGCTTGGAACCTGTTTATGTGTACCAATATTATGCCATCTTCGCATTCGCACGAGGTTATTGTGGATCGTGCTATTCTGCTATAAGGGATTTTGAATGAAGAGTATGTGGATCTCGGCTATGAGATTCATCAGAGTATGCTGCATTTTCTGCACGGAGGGACCACTAGGGTGATTCCTCATGCCTCCATTATTACGAGGTTATGAACTACGGTGGGTGTTAGGTGGCCCGAGCATGAGCAGCTACAGATGCCGAGTGCTCCCATTGATAGTTCGACGATTCAACAGCTGAAGGAGTGGTATGGCGGTAAAGCCGATGAGAAGGGCTTGGGTTACATATATGATCATCTATCAGGTGGCCTGCCAGCTGATCAGACTTATGCAGGGGTTCTTCTCAAGCACGTCAGGCAGCTACTAGATCCTCTCGTGGAGCCGCTAGATCTTCTCGTGCACAACAGACAAGGGATAGTTCTGGGCTTGGTGATGCTCAATACAGGCAATTGACTAGGCGCATGGATGTGATGCACGACAATCACAGTCATTTTGCTGTGGATTTTACATAGGCTTTGGGTACTGCTTTCTGGTCAACTGGTGTCGAGGTCGATTGGCCAGTATTTGGAGCTGATTCTGTGTACCCACCACCTGATACTCCACCCGAGGAGGGTGATCCTACCGACGACTAGGTATGCCTTGTATCCTTATTATTTTCTTCAATAAGGACATTGAAAATTTTAAGTTTTTGAGGTAATAATGTAAGGATTAGTAGTGTGTGTTGTGTCCATATAGATTCATATTGCATGTTTAGTGTAGTTCATTCATATTTTTGCATAATTGTTCATGTAGGTCATATTTGTTTGCAAATTTGTTCATGTTATTATGTGATTCCATGTAGTTGCATTTAGATGCCTATAACATGATCTCGTAGGATGAGCTGTTTTTGATTGATTGGTTGATGTTGATTTGAGTGTAGTGATGTCGAATAGAGGGATGATTAACTCCTAATGAATTGATTTGCATGCCCAGAAATAAAGTTTTTTCACAAGTCTTATAGGGTGCTTTTAAACTAGATCATGATCATACTTGTTTGTTTTTTGGAATTTAATCACTTGGTTATATTTATAATTTTTTCTATTCTCGTAAAGATGTAGGAACACTGATTTTTAAACTAGAGGAAAATATGGATTTCATTGCTAGTTGAGAATAAAGCTAGGCATCAAATGGCTAGTAGCCGGCTCAGATTTTTATGAGTAGTTTAGGGTTGAATGAGATGAAGCGAAACACACTCATTCAAAAATCAGTGAAAAAAAAGAAAAAAAAAAGAAGAGAAAAAAAAAAGAAGAGAAAAAAAAAAAATTGTGTTAGTATATGCAGAATTGACCAAGGGTGAGCTCTTTAAACTCGAGTTATTAAGTTCTAGGGGACTTTGTGCCTAGTGACCTAAGGCTTGTATAGTCTGGGATCCGCTAAACTAACGCTCGCTACATGGGTATTATTGTATAAGTCTTTTGGGACCTCATTCATTGCATGATCAAATAAGCATTTGTGTTTGATGTGTTTCAGTATTATAGCATAATACTTGTATAACTCTACTAAAATTGAGGTGTTGTGAGTTATTATGTGTTTAACGTCTATTCTATTTATAAACTTGTGATTGTTTTAGCGAAAAATAGGATATGATTATTGATCTAGTGTGGAGAGTATATATGTTAAGTATCGCACAAACACACACGTTTCTGGTTTGTAAGTTGGTTTATGGGATTTAGTTGAACTCTGTTTCGAGTAATTGCATTCTTAGTGGCATTTGCTTGTTGATTGGTTA
The DNA here is from genome assembly GCF_009905375.1 of Apium graveolens. Taxonomy (NCBI): domain Eukaryota; kingdom Viridiplantae; phylum Streptophyta; class Magnoliopsida; order Apiales; family Apiaceae; genus Apium; species Apium graveolens. Next base: position 22,134 of record NW_027417385.1, read on the forward strand.
TAGTTATTCCGGGGGATCGTTACATACTCATATTAGTTACATTGATGCATTCGTTGTGTTTTCGGTGTTGAGTTTATTTATGCTTGAGGACAAGCATCGATTTAAGTTTGGGGGTGTGATAAGTCCAATTTATATCCACTTGGAACGCTTCATATCGGCTTAAGTTGCTGTTTTGGACTCAAGTATTTGGTATTTTTGATGTGTTTTGTGTTGACTCATTGTAGGGCACTAGTTAGGAGGTGGAAAGGAGCTTTTCAATGACTTTATGCTAATAAGAGGTCAGGAATGGAATTGCGGAAGATTGCACGAAGAACAGAGCTAGAATCAAAAAAATGCAGGAATTTTTCCAGAGAGCAGGCGCGCCCGCGCCCAACCAAGCGCGCCCGCGCCATGTGTTCCAGAGAAGGAGCACGCCCGCGCTCCAATGCTGCGCGGCCGCACCAGTGTAAAGCTACAGAATCCTATTTCTACTCTAATTTGGTGATTTGAAGAGTCCAGGTCAACCAGGGGCCTGTAAATAAAGAAAAGAAGACGTTTTTAAAAGGGGGAAGCATGGGAGAACATTAAGAAGACCTAGAGCACACGAGACGGCTAAGGAGAAGAATATTTAGGTTCATACTTTTGTATTCTTCGATTTAGGCGATACTTTTGGATTCTTGTTTTTGATTTGTTCCAAACCCTAGTACTTTTATATTCTATCGTGGTATTCTGAACTTATTTATTACCATGTTTTTATTAGAACCCATGATGACGATGTGTTCGATCATGAACTAATCGTTATCATGGAGTTCTGGCGGATTTATTTATAGATTTCAATAGTTGATTGTTTAAATCTTTAGTGTGTGGTGATTTATGATTTCCTAGTTTGGTTGTGCTTATTCGTCTTTGATGCGTAGCTAACATCTAAGATTGTTTGTTAATCTCTATTGAAGCGACAATGAATATAGAGGTTTAGAACTTGCCATGCTAGTATAGGTTTATGTATGTTTATCATGCATAATTCATGGAGTAATTTTAACCATCTTACCTACCCTATGTAATCACAATAGATAACTTGTTCTTAAACCGTTATGTTTTCAAATTCTATAGACATATAGGGTCTAAGCATAAGTGGTGTATATTTGGCTTATATCTTAATTGTGGATGCTCAGTAGTAGGGTATACGTGTATCGGAAAATAGCGTATACTAATTTCATGTTATTTGATTAGTTGTCATTGATAATTAGATTTTATATCTACTTGGAACGTTTCATTTCAGGCTTAAGTTGGTATTTTGGACTCAAGTTGTTGGTATTTTGATGTGTTTTTGTATCTTTGCTTCTCAGGAACTAGTTGGAAGATGAATGGAGATTTTATTGAATATATGCTGAAAAGAGCCAAGAATCTGAAGTCAAGGCCATTCCCAATTTGTAGAAGATCTCGAGAGCTTCGCGTAAACTGCTTATTCATCAAATTCTGATGAGTGGGGCAAAAGTTACAGCAAAAAGAAGAAAATTCAGAGTTCCAACTACAGTAGCACGGCGCGCCCGTGCTGGTATGTGGGGCGGCCGCGCCAGACTTCCAAAAACAGAGTGCGCCCGCGCTGAGAAGCGGGGAGGCCGCGCTGGAACCACAGAAACATAGCGCGCCCACGCTGGGATAGCGCGCGGCCGCGCCAGGTCATTTTCACAGAATCCTGATTCCAGTCTTATTTTGAGAGTCTGAAAGCCCAGAACGACTAGAAGCCTATATATATCAATAAAAATACGTTTTTAACAACAAGGAGGCCTGAGGAGCAATAAGAAGACCTAGAGAGCACGAGAAGGCTACGGAGAAGAAGACCCTAATTTTCTTCAATATAGCTGATACTTGGATGCTTGTTTTTGATTTGTTCTTGAACCCTATTACTCTTATATTGTTTATTATCATGCTTTGATTAGAATCTATAGTGATGATGAGTTCGATTATGAACTAATCATTATCGTGGGGTTCTAACGGATTTACTTATGGATTTCTATAGTTAATTTATTTCAATATCTTGGTGTGTGGTGATTGATTGATATCCTAGTATTGGTTGTGTTTATTCGTCTTATGTGTGTAGCTGACATATAAGATAGCGTGTTAATCTCTATTGAAGTAACAGTGCATATAGAGGTTTAGAACTTTCCATGCTAGCATAGGTTCATGTATTTATATGCATGATTTATAGGTAATTTTAACCATCTTACTTGCTATGTGTAATCAAGATAGATAACTTGTGCTTAAACCGTTATGTTGTCAAATTCTATAGACATATAGGGTCTCAACATAATTGGTGTCTATTCAGCTTCTATCTCTTTTGTGGATGTCTGGTAGTAGGGTATCCGTGCAACGAAAGTTGGTGTTTACTAGTTTCGTGTTATCTGATTAGTGTCATCACCATTACATGCTAAGGTTAAGAAAAAAAAGTCTATTGAATGAAATATTTAATGAAGTTAGGATCCCATGTTTGTCATATATAGTAATTCAACCTCAATTCTCTTAGTTAATGTTATTTAGTATAATCTCTTAGTTTAATCAAAACTCAATTTGTTATTTGTCTTAGCATTGAGCGATAACCATACATTGTTGCATAGGTGCATAAATTGAACTTAATCTAAACCAGTCTCTGTGGGAACGAATCTGATTTATATCTTATACTACTTGCGAATGCGTATACTTGCGTGAATTTTAGCGCGTGTTTTCTCCCTAACATTCATCACCATTGCATACTATTAATAAAGACATAAACTTTGAATGAAGTATTTAATGAAGTTAGAATCCCATGTTTTATTCTCATATAAGTAAATCAGTCTTAATCTCTTAGTTAATGCATGCTAGTATAATCTCTTAAGTAATTAATCAACTCAAATTTGTTACTTATCTTAGCTGTGAACGATAATCATATATTATTGCATAAGTGCATAATCTGAACTTAACCTAAACCAATCAGGAATTTGACCAAGTGCTAGTTGATGGGGAGATTGTTTATGATAGGAGGATGGAATAATCCTTATTAGGTTCGCAGCAAGTAATATAGCATGACCCCAAACAGATGTAGGTAAGTTGAAGTAAGGGACGAGTGATAAGCAGAAATCTTTTAATCAAAGATTCTGCCAAACCATTTTGGGTATGTATGTACGCTACTGGATGTTCGTATGAGATCCCTACCGTCATACAATAATCATTGAAAGTTGAGGATGAAGGGTTTTTAGCACATAAACGCAGCGAAAACGTAAACTTAAATCTTAAAAAAACCGAAACCCTCTGCAGGATCCATGCGAAAAATAATATTTAATTCGTAGTTTAGTATGTTTACCTTAAGAAGCTTTACATTAATGGAAAGATGGAGGTCTTTAATAGTGATCCAAGAACCACGAGCGGAGATCCTTAGCAGCTGCTCCTCAAGTGTGAAGCACTCCACCGGTATCCACCAAGAAAACGATGTAATGAAGGAGGAGGAGATGGAGAGAATTAGGGTTTTGTAAAAATTTTAGGTTGAGGCAAAAATAGTGTTTATAATAGTATATTTATAGGCAAAAATTTTAGCTGAAAATTTTCCCATAAATTATTATTATTATTAACCCTTTATTATTATCATTAATAATTAAAACAACTTTTAATTATTAATCTTTTTTCTAAACACTTTAGAAATAATTCTCTCTCTTAATTTAATTTCCAAAAATTAAATTCTTAATTAATAATATTAAGAACCTTTTCTTAATTAATTTATAATCAATTAAATCTCATTTAATCAATTATTAAATTTGCCAATTAATTATTTATTTCATAAATAAATAATTATCAGTCATTTTTAATTAATTCATCCACCATTAAATCATTCTCTTTTATGGTGTGACCCTGTAGGTTCAATATTAAGCCGGTAGTAGAAATAAATAATAATAAAACTATTTTACCATTATTTATATAAATTCTCTAATTCATTAAATATGATTAATTAATTAATCATATTTAATCTACATCGTGAGGGATACTTCTCAGCATATCACGACTATCCGGATAATACGAATTGACTGCTTAGAATACCAAGAACCTATTCAGTGAGTAGTTACCGTACAATCAATTCCTTCTAACCTGCAATGTCACGATTAAATACAAGGCATGGAACTTGTGTCAAGCCTATCTTATTTAATCACTTGCTTTCCCATTCACTATGCTTAGTTCTATTTAATGTAAATTAGAAACTCCTTTCTAATTTCATTCACTCTGGCCAGAGATTCCTGAACTAGCATAAGTGGATCAACATTGAACATTCTCTTCCTTCACTGGAAGGGGTAGATCCTTTATTGATCATACACTATCTTCGTGTACAAATTCCTATACCTAGTAGAGCCCTTATAATTGTCCCTTGAGACTAAGAACTAAACCAAAGCATAGTTCAGTGTACACAAGATGACTATGATGACCTCAAGTCTAAGGATACTTATACAACTATCACTATGTGAACAACTGCTGACACGTGAGTGAACTCCATCAGTTGTTCAGCTGTGTGAGTCATGTTCAGTGAACTTATTCTATAATAAGCACCTACATACTAGCTATAGTGTCACCACATAAATGTCTATGAGAACAGACATCCTTCATAATGAAGCAAGCATAGTATGTACCGATCTTTGCGGATTATTAATTACCAGTTAGTAATCCTACGACCAGGAACTATTTAAGTTTAGAGTTATCATCTTTTAGGTCTTATTATTATTATCTCAGCACAATCCATAAAAAGCTTTACTCTAAACTGTGGTATATCTTATTTAAACATTTAAATAGATAGAGCCCGCAATAAAAACAAAACAAGTCTTTTATTAATATCAATGAAATCAAAACAGATTACATAAAAGTTATTCCTAAATCCTCATACATGATTGGACTTAGGACATATCTCTTTCAGAGGATGTAAATTCAGCAGCATTATCTAAACGAATTGATTTATTATGATGGTCAGGGAATTGGGCAACTTTATTATTTGGGCAAGCAGTTTGGGAAAAGCTAAATTTCGGGTAGAAAGTAGACATGCATGAGACCATCTGGTTGATGCATCAATTAAAACCATGAAATATCTAAATGGGCCTGAAGATGGATGAATGGGACCACATATATCACCTTGGATCCTGTTAGTCGCAAAACATGCGCTAATATTACACGCAAGTATACGAGTTCACAAGTAGTATAGAATCTTTTCTAGTTCGTTCCCACATAGACTGTATTGGTTAACTAATTAATTCACGCACTTAAGCAACAATGTATGGTTATTATTCAATGCTAAGACGATAACAAATTGAGGTTGTTTATAACTAAGAATTAAACTAACAATTATAACTAAGAAAATAAGATTGACCGAATTAATATATATGACAAACATGGGATTCTAACTTCATTAAATACTTCATTCAATAGCCTTATTGTTCTCAACCTTAGCATGCAATGGTGATGACACTAATCAGACAATACGAAACTGATAAACGCCAACTTTCGTTGCATGAGTACCATACTACCAGACATCCATAAAAGAAATAGAAGCTGAATAGACACCAATTATATTGCGACCCTATATGTCTATAGAATTTGACAACATAACCGTTTAAGCACAAGTTATCTATCTTGATTACACAGGGCAAGTAAGATGGGTAAAATTACCTATGAATCATGCATAACAATAACACATGAACCTATGCTAGTATGGCAAGTTCTAAATCCTTAAATTCACTGTCGCTTCATTAAGAATTAACACACTATCTTATAAGTTCGCGACGCTCATAAGACGAATATGCACAACCAATACTAGGATATCAATCAATCACCACATACTATGGTATTAAAATAATTTAACTAAAGAAATCCATAAATAAATCCGCTAGAACCCCACGATAACGATTAGCCCATCATCGGACTCATCATCAATGTGGGTTCCGATGAAAGCATGGTATAACAAACGTAGTCTTTATAACGAATAAATAAAACCAAGTACAAACGAGAGTAAAGGTTCACAAGTAAGAAAACTAGCATCCAACTACAACTTAAAACAAAGATTCACAAGTAAAAACAAGATCTTCTTCTCCTTCGTTGAATTGTGCTAAAACGGTCTTCTTACGGCTCTCCTTATGCTCTGGTATGTCTCTCTCTGAAAACATTCTTATTTGAATATATATAGTAGCCCTTTTCAATCTGGAAGTCTCCCCAATTAGAATCGAATCAGAATCAGAATTCTTTAATTTCCGCACCGGCGCGGGCGCGCGCTATCACAGCACGGGCGCGCTATCACAGCGCGGGCGCGCTGCCTTTCTGGAATCCTGGCATGGTCGCGTGCTATCATAGCGCGGGCGCACCTTCCTTCTGGGAAAAACTCATATTTCATCTTTTTCCTTGCTGCTTCGAGCCGGCTTTCAACGAGCTTTTATTCCAACACCACCTTGACACTAAATATGTGCCAAAACAATGCTAATTCACCTGATTCACAGATTAATGCCTGAAATGCAAAAATACTAGAAAACACGTTAAAACACTTAACAACTTGAGTACAAGCGCATCAATCCAAATCTTATTAGAGCATTATAAAGTGTCATAAATGTCACTCAACATACCCCCAAACTTGAATCGATGTTTGTCCTCAAGCATAAACAGACTCAAAGAACAAGAGAATAAAAATGCATGAATACAACTAATATGAATGCAACGATCACAATAGAATAACTAAACCAATCGACAAGCAACATATCAATAAATGTAGTTACTCGCATAAAGATTAGCTAAATCATACAAATAAACTTACAAACTAGAGACGTGCGTGTGTGCAGATGCTTACAGATATACTATTGCAACTAGATCGACAATCATGACTCACTACTCATTAAGAAAATCGCAAGTTTATAAACAGAATAAAAGCTAGACTCAAAATAATTTATAATACTTCAATTCTATATCGGAGTTTAATATGGATTCATGTTTTTATTCACAATAAAATAACACAAGTATGCTTATTTGATCGTGCAATGAGTGCGGTCCATAAAAGACTTATACAATAGTACCCATGTAGTGAGCGTTAGGTTAGCGGATCCCATACTATAAAAGTCTTAGGTCACTAGGCACATAGTCCCCTAAGAACTTAATAACTCGAGTACTAAAGAGCCCACTCGTGATCAATTATACATAACACTTATTCCTTTTTTTTCTTTTCATTTTTTTATATTTTTTTCTACGAATTTCTGAATGAGTGTGTTTCGCTCCATCTCATCCAACCCTAGACTACTCATATAAATATGAGCCGACTACTAGCCATTTGACACCTAGCCACACAACTAGCAATGAACTCCAATTTCCTCCAATTTTTAAATATCCATGTCTTTTATTATTAATAAAATATCCTAAATTCTAAATATAAACAAGCGATTAAACCTCGACAAAATAACAAACCATGACTATGATCTAGCACTCTAGCAACCTATAAGACTTAGTGAAATACAAGTGTCTCTAGCATGCAAATCAACTTAATACGACTTAACATCTCTAAACACGACATCACTATACTAGCATCAATATCACAAGTCAATCGGAAAATCATCTCAGGGATCATGTTATAATGCAAATGCATGAAAACTATATGAACAAAATAACATAAAACTATCAAAATAAATAAAAAGCTATATGACAATATGCAACTATATGTACTAAACTATCATGCAACTATATGAGACTCACACAAAAACATATTCCTTCAACTACTACCCCTAAACTTAAAATATTCACTGTCCTTAGTGAAGGTAATAGTAAGGAATCAGGCATATCTAATCAGAATCAGAATTCCTCAGCCTCAGCAGGTAGAGTGTCGGGTATGTCCAGAGGTGGATACACGGAATCCTCACCAAAAACTGGCCACTGGATATCAACTTCGGTGGCTCTGAAAGTTGTCCCAAGTGTCTGGGTTAGATCACGTGTGAACCTGTTAGTGGATGTCATGCATCGCATCCATCCTCCGTGCCAGACGCCTGTACTGCGTCGAACTCATGCTAGCTCCCATATCAGCTCATTCCTTCTCATGCGCCTGTTGTGATGGCCCTGCCTTATCTCCTAGCTGAGATTCCATGCAGTCCTGCTCGCCTGAGTGGCTCCAATAGCTGGCCTTCCACCATGGGTGGTCAAAAATATAACCAAGCCCCTTCATATCAGGCTTGCCTCCATCCCATTCTTGCATCGTAGCCAAAGTAGTGCTATCAATAGGAGCACTCGGGATATGTAACTGCTCCTGTGCAGGCCAATAAACACCAACTGCCACGCACAGCTTTGTCAACACAGGACGCATATGGAATAGACCTCGTAGTACTCCCCCTCAAGAACTTCAGAATCCCCTGATAAATCACCATACCCAAATTTATATAATCGCCCTGAAGAATGCCTCATAACAACCATGCACGCTCCACAGTAATCTCATGCACATGCGAAGATGGCATGATGTTAGCACATATATAAGCATTTCATGCACGGGCAAACCTGTTCATTCTGGAAGCCGGGAATGTAGAATACTCGGTCATGCCCATCTTGATCTTCCAGGTGAGTAATCGGGCTGGCACAGAGTAGCAATAATAAGATCCAGATCAAAGTCCTCTGGAGTCTTATCGTTCCAGGTGTCCTGCCTCAACTTCCTCGCGGGCTGCTCAATCACAGTCCTGGTAGCCTCTGCACTATACTCCACCGTCCACCCTCGAACCACCGTGAAGCCATTCTTCTCGGCCTTGGCATTCGCATAAAACTCGCGAACAATGATCATGGGCATAGCAGCGGGTGCCTCGCAAATAGGAATCCCATCCCATCTCAAGAATCATCTCCAATAGCTAACCATCCTTCCCTGATGGTAAAAAACCTCGCTCCTTGATGATTGGCTTCGAAAGTAGCCTAGTATACTCCGCTTCAGCCGCGGGAGTAGAGAACCTTGGCCTTACACCACCCACACTTGAAGAATCGGTGGTGATGCTATCGACTTGTGTTCTTTGTCTCTTGGGTGCCATTGGAAGTGAGAAGAGAGAATAAGAGTTGCGTTTGAGAAAGAATTTGTGTTTGAGAATTTGCGAATTGGTGAAGAAGTTGTGTATGAGGTGTATGTAGGTGGTGAAAAGAGAGTTATATATGGAACAGAAGTGTGAATTTGATTATGGGAATAATGGGAGTAATGGGTTTGATTTGGAGAGAGAATTATGGGATGTGGTGGAGTAAAATTTGGCTAGGAATTGATTTTGGAACAAAATTCCCATTTTTTCCCTTTAACTGCCTTTTATTTTTTTCTGAGTCAGGACCCTGGCGCGGGCGCGCGCTACTTCTGCCAAATCGGCGCAGCCGCGCGCTGTAACAGTGCGGGCGCGCTGTAATAGCGCGGGCGCGCCATGTTTCTGTGAAATCAGCACGGCCGCACGCTAGGACAGCGCGGGCGCGCCACGCTTCTAAAGTGAGCCCTGAATTTTTTTTCTTTTTCTGATTTTTTTTTGTGATTTTCTCTTTTCTTCTTGCTTCCTCTACTTACTAATGTACAACAAACTTGGGTTGCCTCCCAAGAAGCGTTTCTTTTACGTTGCTAGCTCGACATAGAATCTCGAGATCAAACGGACAATAGAACGATAATAACCACCTCGCGGTTTGTCGTGTCACCATAGTAATGCTTCAACCTCTGACCATTTACCATGAATGCCTGGCCCGGATCATTCTCAAAAATTTCCACCGCTCCATGTGGAAACACAGTTTTGACAATAAACGGCCCTGACCATCTTGACTTCAACTTTTCGGGAAAAAGACGGAGACGAGAGTTAAACAAAAGAACTTGTTGCCCAGGCACAAATTATTTAAGCACTAAACCCCGATCGTGCCACCTCTTGACTTTCTCCTCATATATTTTATTGTTCTCATAAGCTTGAAGTCGAAACTCTTCGAGTTCATTCAATTGAAGCATCCTCTTCTTTCTAGCCGCATCCAAGTCCAGATTCAACTTCTTCAAAGCCCAATATGCCTTATGCTCGAGCTCTACAGGCAAATGACACCCCTTACCATAAACAAACTGAAACAGGGACATTCCCAGTGTAGTCTTGTATGTTGTTCTATAAGCCCAAACAGCTTCATCAAGCTTTAAAGAGCAATATTTCTTTGATGGACACACAACCTTCTCTAAAATGCGCTTGATCTCTCTGTTAGACACCTCAGCTTGACCATTTATCTAAGGATGATAAGTCGTAGTAATGCGATGATTCACATTATACCTTTTCATCATAGCAGTGAACTTACGATTGTAAAAATAGGACCCCTCATCACTGATTATGACTCTTGGAGTTCCAAACCTTGTGAATATCTGCTTGTGAAGAAAATTAAGCACCACTTTCACTATCGTTCATTGGCAATGCCTTAACTTCAACCCATTTCGACACGTAATCAACTGCCAACAAGATATACTGATTGTTACAAGATGAGACAAATGGCCCCATGAAGTCAATTCCCCAAACATCGAAGACCTTAACCTCGAGAAGCACATTAAGAGGCATTTCATCCCTCTTAGACATATTACCCACACGTTGACATCGATCACATTATAAAATGAACTAGTGAGCATCTTTAAACAATGTTGGCCAAAAGAAACCTGCTTGAAGAACATGAGTTGTTGTCTTTTCTCCACCATAATGTCCTCCATAAGCCGTTGAATGGCAATCTCGCAAGATCCCCTCACCCCGTTTCGCTATAGGGAATACATCTCCTGATGCTTTGGTCAGCTCCTTGTCGAAAAAGAAACGGCTCATCCCACATATACCACTTCACTCTAGCAGAATTTTATGCATGCAGTTAGAAGGGTTGATTCCCTTGATATCTGCTATAGTCCATCCAATTGCCGATTTGAACTCTCTCAAAATCCTCAAAAGCTTTTCCTCATCACTACCTGAAAGGTCAGATGCAATAATAACAGGCAGAGTAGATGCATCACCTAAAAATGCATACCTCAAATGCTCAGGTAAAGGCTTAAACTCAAGAGTGCGAGCTTCCTCAATAGACGGCTTGAGGCATTTAGGAGCTTTGTTCAATTCCTCCATTCCAAGAGATTCAAAAGGCATATCTATTTTCCTCTTCCAGGGAGAAGAATTCAAATACTGCAATTTTTTTTCACCTTCGTCATCTTCACTATCCGAATTCCCCAACAAGGTTTTTTCTAAGGCATCGGACCTTAGCAATTGATCAAGTTCCGATGTGACCACCGAATCGACCAACTCCACTTTTAAGCGCTCCTCATTATCAGTAGGAAATTTCATAGCATTGAACATATTAAAAGTCACATCCTGATCCAGAACTCGCATTGTGAGCTCACCTTTCTACACATCTATCAATGTTCGTCCAGTTGCCAAGAAAGGTCTCCCCAAGATTATGGGAATCTTCTTATCCTCCTCGAAATGAAGAATGAAGAAATCAGCAGGGAAGATGAGTTTATCAACCTTGACTAAGACATCCTCCACAATACCTCGCGGATATGTAATAGAACGGCCGGCCAACTGCAAGGTCATATAAGTCGGTTTTGGATCAGGCAAGTCCAACTGCTTGAAAATTGACAAAGGCATTAGATTGATGCTAGCTCCCAAGTCACATAAGCATCTGTCAAAAGACAATTTCCCAATAGTACACAGGAATAGTGAAGCTTCCTGGATTCTTAAGCTTCGGAGGCAACTTCTGTTGCAGCACAGCACTGCATTTCTCCGTGAGAGGGACTGTCTCTAAATCATCTAGCATCACCTTCCGAGAGAGAATATCTTTCATAAACTTTGCATAACTAGGCATTTTCTCAAGAGCCTCAGCGAAAGGTATGTTGATATGAAGTTTCTTGAACACCTCCAGAAACTTCTCAAATTGCTTGTCCAGCTTTTTCTTCTGCAGCAGCTTGGGAAAAGGCGGTGGAGGATAGATTTGCTTCTCCCTTGTATTACCCTCAGGAGGAGTTTCCTCAATAGTAGTCTTCCTTGGTTCCACTTCTACTTCCTGCTGCTCTACTTCTTTCTCAGCCTCAGCTTCTGCAGCTAACACTTGAGTTTGTTCGGGATTCGCAATCTTTCCAGACCTTAAAGTGATTGCCTTTACCTGCTCCTTAGCTTCCCTCTTTCCTGGAACGTCAGTGTCACTAGGTAGTGTACCAGGCTGATGATTTAGCAAGGCATTGGCAATTTGCCCAATTTGGTTTTCCAAGGTCTTAATAGAAATAGCTTGACTCTTGTACATAAGCTTAAACTCCTCTAATTCAGATTTTTCATTGGCTTATTGCAGCTGGAGTTGTTGTCTTGGTGCATATTACGGTTGCTGAAAACTAGGGGGTTGTACTGCTTAACTGGATATTGTTGATAAGGCTGTTGAACCGCATTCTGAGTGTTGCTCCAGCTGAAATTAGGATGATTGCGGTTGTTGAGATGATAGGTGGCTGGCACTGGTTGTTGCGATCGCTAGAAGTTGCTCACAAACTGAGCTGATTCACTAGAAATTGTGCACTGATCCATCTCGTGGGCACCAGCACAAAGCTCACAGACACTAGCGATTTGATTAACTCCATAATTAGCCAAAGTGTCCACCTTCATTGTCAAAGCCTTAAGTTGGGCAGCGATAACAGTTGTTGCGTCCGACTCCAGAATTCCTGTGACTTTTTCTTGAGTCAGCATCTGGGAAGGATTCTGGTACTCATTAGCATCCATCAGTTCAATAAGTTCATAAGCTTCATCGTAGCTTTTAGCCCACAAGGCTCCTCCTGATGCTGCATCAAGCATGGGTGTAGAAGTAGCACACAATCCATTATAGAAACAGTTGATAATCATCCAATCAGGCATGCATTGTGTGGGCACTTCCTTAGCATCTCCTTATATAGATCCCAAGCCTCACACAGAGACTCTCCAGTTTGCTGAGCAAACTGAGTAAGAGCATTCCTGATTGCAGCAGTCTTCGCCATAGGGAAGAATTTAGTGAGAAATGTTTGCGCAAGATCCTCCCAAGTGGTGATAGACCCTGCTGGTAGAGAGTGTAACCAGCACTTAGCTTTGTCCCTTAGAGAGAATGGGAAGAGGTGTAGCTTGATAGCATCTTCATTCACATCATTAAACTTAAAGGTGTCGCAGATCTAGATGAAATCCCTGATGTGCATGTTGGGGTCTTCAGTAGGAAAACCCCCAAACTGAACTGAGTTCTATATCATCTGAATCGTGCTTGACTTGATCTCAAAAGTGTTAGCCTTGATGGCTGGTCCGATGATGCTTGACTGAATGTCATTAATCTTAGGCTGAGAATAGTCCATCAAAGCCTTCGGATTTTCCGCTTGATCACCCATCTCTACTAAAGTTGGTTCTTCAACTTTCTCTTTTTCTTCTTCCTTCTTTTCTTCCTCAAAAACTTCCTTACGAACTACCACAAGTTCTTCCTCGACTTTATCCAGTGTTCTCTTACGAGTACGCGAACGCGTATGCATACACCCTCGATAGAGTACCTGAAATAAAACAAGGAACAAATAAGTAATAACGTTCGAGTCAATAGTACCTGAAAATAAGATTGACTAAATTAATATATATGACAAATATGGGATTCTAACTTCATTAAATACTTCATTCAATAGCCTTATTGTTCTCAACCTTAGCATACAATAGTGATCACACTAATCAGACAACACGAAACTGATAAACGCCAACTTTCTTTGCACGAGTACCATACTACCAGATATCCACAAAAGAGATAGAAGTTGAATAAACACCAATTATATTGAGACCCTATATGCCAATAGCATTTGACAACATAACGGTTTAAGCACAAGTTATCTATCTTGATTGCACAGGGCAAGTAAGATGGGTAAAATTACCTACGAATCATGCATAACAATAACACATGAACCTATACTATCATGACAAGTTCTAAATCTTTAAATTCACTGTCGCTTCATTAAGAATTAACACACTATCTTATAAGTTCGCGACGCTCATAAGACGAATACGTACAACCAATAGTAGGATATCAATCAATCACCACATACTAAGGTATCAAAACAATTTAACTAAAGAAATTCATAAATAAATCCGCTAGAACCCGATGATAACGATTAGCCTATGATCGGACTCATCATCAACGTGGGTTTCGATGAAAGCATGGTATAACAAACGTAGTCTTTATAACGAATAAATAAAACCAAGTACAAACGAGAGTAAAGGTTCACAAGTAAGAAAACTAGCATCCAACTACAACTTAAAACAAAGATTCACAAGTAAAAACAAGATCTTCTTCGTCTTCATTGAATTGTGCTAAAACGGTCTTCTTACGGCTCTCCTTGTGCTCTAGTATGTCTCTCTCTGAAAACGTTCTTATTTGAATATATATAGCAGGCCTTTGCAATCTGGAAGTCTCCCCAATTAGAATCAAATTAGAATCAAGATTCTTTAATTTCCGCACTTGAGCGGCCGCGCACTATTACAGCGCGTGCGCGTCGTCCTTCTGGGAAAACTCAGATTTCATCTTTTTTTTTACTACTTCGAGCCGGGTTTCAACGTGCTTTTAGCTCCACGGCCGCGCGCTGTAACTATTACAGCGCGTGCGCGCTGTCATCAACGTGGGTTCCGATGAAAGCATGGTATAATAAATATAGTCTTTATAATGAATAAATAAAACCAAGTACAAACGAGAGTAAAGGTTCACAAGTAAGAAAACTAGCATCCAACTACAACTTAAAACAAAGATTCACAAGTAAAAACAAAACAAAATCTTCTTCGCCTTCATTGAATTGTGCGAAAACAGTCTCCAAAGTCACCTTTCATGAAAGATATCGAGAATCTTTCTTAGTAAAATTTGATAATTAATATTATAATAGAATTCATTTTTTTTAATATAATAAATAATCAAAGGGCTTGTGAGGGACCTGCTCTACTAGGCCCAGCTGAATTCTTTGCCTTGCTATTTAATTATAAAGTGCTGAAAGGTATAAAAAAAACTCGATGTGGGATTGAGAGGCGTCTAAAAGTTCTGTTTTTTCATTGTACTGTTTGCGAAATTTCTGTCATTATCGGTTCAAATACCTGTTTTCTCTAAACCAAATATTGATATGCCTTACTTTTCATGAAGATTCACCCGATATGACTTTGTAGTAGGCTTCACTCGTTGCTTTTCCATTTGGTGGTAATTCTACGCAACACTTTTTAAGCAGTCTTTTAAATGTATGTACAAATCAGGATGAAGCTATTACCGGTACTAAGTTACCAACTCATTGGATATGTGACAAGAAGTTTGACAACATCCTTTTTATAAAAACTTTGTTTAAACAACCCTGTTTGTCTCCGGATCAAGCTCTATCAGGAAGCGACATGATTTCTCGGCTGGTAGCATAACAGCAAGAATCGTCATCATTCTGACTTTAGTTGTTCCATATAGTTGATTGGTTCGATGAGCTTGACCTTTACTGGAATCCTCTGTGGCTAAACCTCATTTGAGACCTTGTACAAAGTGAGAGTTGGGGTGTCAAATACAGATTTGAGAGCCTACCGTAATCCTCTCTCACAAACATCGCTGGGTGACATAAACAGATTTCTAATACATGGCCCATGGAATACCAAACTCAAAAGCGCTTTCCATATATTTAAAACCCATGCTTTTACTGTCATCAAAAATATTATAACACACATTCAATCCAGCAAATTCTTTCTATATATCTCCCTCAAAAGCACAGCCGTCATCACTATTCCCTAACCTCTAATCTTTGTCAGCATACAAATGGGTATCAGATGATTGCAGATTCATCAGCTTGAAACTATGGGCATCAGTTTTGGATGGTGAGGGTAAGTCGGGGACCACAACAAATGTACAAGACTACAAGACAATTTTGGACGACTAAGCTTGAAACTTAAAATACATAATGTCAATCCATCAGCTTATAATGTGAAAAGAAATAAAATTTGTACAATAGCATGGACTGTATGACATTGAGGAAGCAAAACTAGTTCATTTTCTAGAGAAAGTTAAGATTCCTGTTAAATGGACTGCTTTTAAATACCAACTTCAGACCAAATTAAATCATATAAACCAACATCCGAACTCATATCAACCAATCAACAAGCTGCCAAGAGCATAATATAGATTGATGTGTGCAGTACAGGAAACGAACTGCTGCACCACACTCAAAACATACACACAGCTGAATCTGGTGAACATGGCAACTTTCAATAACAGTTACCTGCTTTACTAGATGCTCCTAAGAACAAGCGTATTCAAATTTCATTATACTCAAATTGACTCTTCCAACCAGTGAGGCTCATCGGGTTGTGAAAAACTTGGTTGAGGAATAAACAAATTTGTGTGCGTGCATCTTCTGTTCTTTTTCTGCTCAGCCTGCCTTTTTTAGCACGCACCTGATTATCCGTCCCATTAGGCGTCAGAATGGTGTCACAACAAGCAAAAAGTACTGTTAACAAGGAACATTCGTCACCGTTTTAGCCTCTCCAGAACCTTCAAAGTACAAAGGGTCGAATTTTGAACTATTGACTCCAAAGTCACAACTCACAAGGCATATTATTGTGCTCTGGGAAATTCCATTGTTGTCATTCTATAGGAACAGGACACATGTTTTAACCAAATTATCGTAATGCTTCCTTCTTAAACCAATATCGGACATGCCTTACATCCCTAAAGATGCACACAATATTAGGCTTCTTCCAGTGTTTTTATAATCACAGAAGGATGTCCCGTTCGGTGGTTCCAATACTAACTTCATTGGACATGTGATAACTGTTGAGAGTACTGAAGAATGTGAAGATGGCAGCTCAGCTCTATAATCTGACTCAGCATGCCACGTCATCAGAATGCCACATGTAGAAGTTAGTTACAACAGAATCAATCATGTCCACTCACTCTTTCTCTCTCTGAAGACATATATTAGACACATTAGCTAGTTAATCATTTTTCAGTTTTACTACTATATTTTTTCTCATTCTTCTTCTTCAAGAAACATGTAAACAGTAATCAGTAATGCTTTTGTAATCATTAGATTGATTTACAAAGATGTTCATAGTTAAGTTCATTCCGCATTATTCAATCTTGTAACATGGTATCAGAGCATGTGGTTTCGATCTTGGAGTGCTTGATTTTAGTGTTTCTGTTCGTGATTGATGCAGTGTTCTTCGATTGATTGTGTTTATCTCAGAGTGAATGTGTGTTCGTAACATCTTCTCGATCGCATCGTGTGTTCATATCATCTTATTGTTCACATCGGTAATCTTCTGATTGTTATTGATCTATTAATCTTATCTGTATCTGTTTGATATCTTTGTGTTTCTTAATAGTTCTAAGTTCGTTTGATTCTCTCTACGATCTGTTTGATTCTCTCTACGATCTATTTGATTCGCTACGATCTGTTTGCTACGATCTGTTTGATCTGATTGTTCTTCATATTCTACTTGTTGATCTTGTTTCTTGAAGATAAGTATCCTAAAAGTGTTGCAGTCAATCGTTTATAGTTACTATTTCTTGATCGTTTTCTACTAGAGTCATAAATACTGTGAATTGTTTCTGAAAATGGCAACAAACGTTGATCCGATACAAGAAAATGTAGTTGATCCGTCACAGAATCCTGTTTCACCATACTACATTCATCCTTCTGATAATCCTGGCATGAAATTGGTATCGTTTAAGTTTGATGGAAAAGGCTATGGAGATTGGAAACGATCTATGCTTATTAGTCTTGCAGCAAAGAACAAGACAGGTTTTGTTGACGGGACGATTAGTAAGCCAAATGTTAATGATGAGACTTATAGAGCATGGGATAGATGCAACAATATGATGATTTCTTGGATTTTGGAGGTTTTAGATCAAGATATTGCTAGAAGTGTGTTATATTTTAATACGGCGAGAGATGTATGGGTCAATCTTGAGGAAAGATATGGGCAGTCTTCTGGGACTATGTTGTTCTCTTTGCAGCAGAATTTGCATGAAATGAAACAAGGTTTGGATAGTGTTTATGGCTACTACACTAAGATGAAGATGATCTGGGATCAATTTGATGGAATTGATCCACTTCCTAGCTGTGAATGTACAAATTGTACCTGTACTATAAGAGCAAAGTTGCTTAAGTCTCAGGAAGATAGAAGGCTTGTAGAATTTTTGATGAAACTAAATGATGGTTTTGAGATTATAAGGGGGAGTATTTTAGTGATGAATCCACTACCAACAATCTCACATGCTTATAGATTGTTGCTTCAAGAGGAAAATCATAAGAAGCTATATCAAGGATCAACTGGAACTGAAGAAGTAATGGCATTTGCTGCAAATCATAAAAGGATGTTTCAAGATAAGTTCAGGCAGGGAAATGGTAATAGACAAAATTACAATCTGAATGATACTAGAGCTCGAATGAATAGTTATTTCTGTGATCATTGTAAAACTGCAGGCCATACCATTCAAAGGTGTTACAAACTCAATGGCTATCCACCCCACTTTAAATTTGATAAAGACAAGAGAATTGCTGCAAATGCACATAATGAAACTGATTCAGCATCTGCAAGTGTACCTGCTGAAGCTGAAAACACTATAACATTGACTGCAGCTCAGTATTCACAATTGATTCAGTTATTGGGAAAAGAAAAATTGGATGATAGTCAGTATAAGTCTGCAAATGTTGCAGGTAAAATGTCTTTATTTTCTTCAACATTTACTTGGATAATGGATAGCGGAGCCACAGATCATATGTGTTATGATTTGTCCATCTTCTCTACATATAAGGAGCTTCAGAATTCTGGTAATAAAATTACCATTCCTAATGGTAAACAGGTCTTAATAACACATATTGGTACAGTACATCTGCATAATAACATTGTTTTACATGATGTTTTGTATGTGCCAGACTTCAAGTTTAACTTGATTTCAATACCAAAACTGTGTAAGGATCTAAATGGCATAGTAACATTCACTAGTGATAAATGTTTTCTTCAGAGATCTTCAATGAGTCAACAGCTTCTTGGTAATCTCAAGAATGGACTTTACTACTTAGTTGATACTCAAGAGCAGTTTAATCAATCAGTTGTAGTTGTAGCATCTACTGAGAAAAGTGATGAAAAAAAAGTGAAGCTGTGGCATCTCAGAATGGGGAATTTGCCAGTAGAGTTACTTCATCATATCCCAGATGTGTTTGCTAAACCATGTCATCTTTAATCAATATGCCAAATCTGTCCTGCAGCAAAGCAAACTAGAAGACCATTTACAAGTAGTACTACAGTCACTTCAGCAAGATTGGAACTTCTGCACTTAGATATATGGGGACCATTCAAAGAACCAACTTATAATAAGTGTAGATACTTAGTTACAATTGTAGATGATTTCTCTCGGATGTGCTGGGTATTCTTGTTACAGTTTAAATCAGACGTGGTCCAAATATTTCAGTCTTTTGTTACCTTAATTGAAAATCAATGTGGTTGTTCTGTGAAAATAGTTCGTACTGATAATGCTGCTGAACTATGTGCTGGTGATATGCAAAAATTTTATAATTCGAAAGGAATACAACATCAAAAAACGTGTGCTTACTCACCCCAACAAAATGGGGTGGTTGAACGTAAGCATATGTTGGATATCTAATCTAAACATATCAAATAAATTAGAATATTATGATTGATATGTGAGGATTTGGCCAGCAAGTAATGGCTTAATATTAGGGTGAATAAAAGGCAGTAGAATCATATTAGGAGCTGTCATTGCGTGTTTCCTTCTATAGGTGTCGTTTTCTATTGTATTTATATTCTGTTTTGTATACTCTTTCTTGGAAGGCTAATACATCAGTTTTCTTCTCAGTTTATATACATACTAGAGCGTGCGTGTGTATTAATTCTATACTTGGTATCAGAGCCTACTAGATGGAGACGAACAAAGCTAAAGAGAGTTCGTTTGGTTTGAGTTATCCAATGTTGACAAAAGTAAACTACACGGTCTGGGCGCTTAAGATGAAGGTGTTTATGCAGGCTCACGGCGTGTGGGAGGCAATTGAACCCAAGGATGCTAAGGCTGCACTCGAGGACAAGATTGATAAGCGCGCGCTGGCAGTAATCTACCAGGGAGTCCCAGAAGATGTACTGCTGTCTATCACGGAGAAAAAGACATCCAAGGACGCTTGGAATGCATTAAAAACCATGTCGATGGGTGCGGAAAAAGTGAAATCAGCCAAGGCTCAGACATTAAAACGTGAATTCGAGGTACTACAGATGAAAGAAAATGAGGCAT
This sequence comes from Apium graveolens, assembly GCF_009905375.1. Lineage (NCBI taxonomy): Eukaryota > Viridiplantae > Streptophyta > Magnoliopsida > Apiales > Apiaceae > Apium > Apium graveolens. The sequence continues at coordinate 42,369 of NW_027417385.1, forward strand.
TCGATGAGTTCTATCTCAAACTAAATAGTCTGGTCACCAATATTAGAGCGTTGGGGGAGAAAATGGAGGAGGCATATGTTGTGAAAAAAATTCTCAGGGTTGTTCCCACCAGGTTCTTACAGATTGCATCAGCTATAGAGCAATTCGGGAACCTGAATGAGATGTCAGTTGAAGAAGTCATTGGTTCTCTTACAGCACATGAGGAGAGGCTGAAGGGGTCGACTGAAATAAACCATGGGCAACTTCTTTTGACAGAAGAAGAATAGAGAAAGAAAGAAATCAGTGAGGGACAATTACTCTTAACTCGAGAAGAGTGGTTGAAGCGTAAGGACAAAGATAGTGCTCGAAATAGTTGTGATTATCGGGCGAGAGAGGGAGGTCGTGTGACTCGTGACAAGAGCAGGGTGAGATGCTATAACTGCCAAGGATATGGGCATTTCGCATATGAATGTCGTAAACCACGGAGAGAAAGGGAGGTTCAGAAGGAAGCTAATCTCTCTAAAGTTTAAGAGGATGAACCGGCACTACTCATGGTCGAGGTGGGCCCAACAGAGGTGGAGTCAATGTTACTCAAGGAAGATGCTGTTGTTCCGGAGCTGCTAGGAGATCGTGAAAAACAAAGGGATTCCAAAATTTGGTACTTAGACAATGGCGCTAGTAATCACATGACAGGGCAAAAGGGAAAATTTAAGGAGCTAGATCAGCATGTGACGGGCAAGGTAAAATTCGGTGATGGGTCAACTGTGAATATTAAAGGCAAAGGATCGGTTGTATTTCAATGCAAAAATGGTGAGGAACGAACGCTAACGGAGGTATACTACATCCCAAGCTTGTGTAATAATATTATAAGCTTGGGACAATTGTCCGAGGCCGGAAACAAGGTGGTTATGGAGGACGAGTATTTGTGGTTATACGAGAAAAATGGCAGACTTTTAATGAAGGTGAAGAAAACTGACAATCGATTGTATAAGATTAGTCTTGAGGATAGCAAGCACTCATGTTTACTTGCAAAGATGGAAGAGGATACGTGGTTATGGCATGCCCGTCTTGGAGACGTGAACTTTCAAGCAATGGAACTCATGTCAAGAGAGAACATGGCATATGGAATTCCGAGCTTCATGAAGCCTCTGAAACACTGCGATGGTTGTTTGATGACTAAACAGGCCAGGAGGCCCTTCCCTACAGAGACACAATTCAAATCAAGAAAATTGTTGGAACTTGTGCACGCGGATATTTGTGGTCCAATTGCCCCAACCACTCCCGGAGGTAATCAGTATTTTTTATTGTTTGTTGATGACTTTAGTAAAAAAATGTGGGTATACATGTTGAAGGAAAAGGGTAGTGCATTCGAGATGTTTAAAAGGTTCAGAGCATTAGTTGAGAATGGTACTGAAAGACGCATAAAAATATTACGCACTGATCGGGGCGGAGAGTTTTGCTCAAAAGAGTTTATAATATATTGTGAAAAGGACGGGATTCAGAGGCATCTTACAGCACCATATACCCCGCAACAAAACGGGGTGGTGGAGAGAAGAAATCGAACTGTGGTAGCCATGACAAGGAGTTTCTTGAAGGAAGCGAAGTTACCAGCGTATATGTGGGGTGAGGCCGTGAGATATACGATCTATATATTAAATCGCTTGCCGACTCGTAGTTTGAATGTGAGAACACCATATGAGGCGTGGCATGGCGTGAAACCGGATTTGGAGCATGTAAAGGTATTTGGGTGCACAGCATTCATGAGAGTTCCAGCAGTAAGAATAAAAAAATTAGATGATCGATCGAAAATGGTTGTATATTTGGGAAAGGAACCAGGTACTAAAGGGAGTAGATTGTATGATCCGCAAACCGGGACTGTGCACGTCAGCAGGGACGTAGTCTTTCAAGAAAAACGGTTCTGGAAATGGGAACAAGGTAGTGAGAATGAATTGGTGATCCCAGGTAAATATATTGAGATGGAGAATGTATCAAGTAATGAGAATATTGTCGAGGTGGAAGATGAACAAATCACACCTGTGCAGTCGCCAATGTCAGCAGCTGGGTCGTCGTGGGAGACATCAAATGAATCGGACTCAGGCAGTAGTGAACCTAGAAAATTCAGATCATTAGACGAGATCTATGGTGAAACAGAAATTATTAATGCGATTGATGAGCTGATGCTGTTAAAATTGGAGAGCCCGGTATCATTTAATGAAGCAACTGGAGAGAAGGAATGGGAAGCTGCAATGAGAGTTAAGTTTGACACAATTGAGAAAAATGGCACGTGGGTTTTGACAGACTTGCCACTTGGACATAAACCAATTGGTTTAAAATGGGTATATAAATTGAAGAAAGATCCGGAGGGGAATGTGGTTAAATACAAAGCCCGTCTCGTGGCGAAAGGGTATGTTCAAAGAAAGGGAATAGATTACGATGAAGTTTTTGCGCCTGTGGCAAGACTGGATACTGTACGATTGTTATTAGCACTCTCAGCCAAGGAAGGGTGGGAAGTCCATCACCTCGATGTTAAAGCAGCATTTCTAAATGGTGAACTTAGTGAGGAAGTGTATGTTTCCCAACCTGAGGGTTTCATAAAGAAAGGGGAAGAAGGGAAGGTGTATAAACTGGTGAAAGCATTGTACGGGCTTCGTCAGGCTCCTCGGGCATGGAATGCTCGCTTAGATAAATGCTTGAAGGAACTGGGATTTAACAGGTGCTTACACGAACAAGCAGTATATACGAAAAGGTCAGGTAACAATGTAATCATAGTAAGTATTTATGTTGATGACCTGTTAGTTACAGGGTCTGACAAACAAGAAATTGAAGATTTTAAGGCCGAGATGAACAAGCAATTCGAGATGAGTAACTTGGGGTTGTTGTCATTTTACTTGGGGTTGGAAGTGAATCAAGGGAGAGAGTTCACTACAATAAAACAGTCTGCCTATGCAAAGAAATTGTTGGAGAAGAGTGGAATGGCGAATTGTAACTGGTCGAGGTATCCTATGGAAAATAAAATTCAACTCGACAAGGATTGGGGGGAAAGTTGGTAGACGCCACAGAATACAGGAGCATTGTTGGAAGCCTGAGATATTTAACTCATACACGACCCGACATCTCATATGTTGTGGGTGTGGTGAGCAGGTTTATGGAGAAACCGACGATTAAACATCATCAGGCACTGAAGCACATACTGAGATACGTGAAAGGAACAGTTGATTATGGACTGGTTTATGCAACAGAAAATGATGGAAGGGTGTTATCAGGGTTTTCGGATAGTGATTTGGCCGGTGACGTGATAGATAGGAGAAGTACAGGAGGCATGTGCTTTTATCTGAACAGGAGTCTGATCTCATGGGCTTCGCAAAAACAAAGGGTGGTCGCGCTTTCTTCGTGTGAAGCTGAGTACATGGCAGCTACCACAGCTGCGTGTCAGAGTGTGTGGTTACGAGGGTTGCTCAAGGAAATCACAGGTCAACAGTTGGGACCAGTTATTCTCCATGTTGATAACAGGTCTGCAATTGAGTTAATGAAAAATCCAGTGCAGCATGGGAGAAGTAAACATATAGACGTGCGTTTTCATTTCATCCGCGAGTGTATTGAGGAAGGAAAATTAGTGGTCAAGTTCGTGGTCTCGCAAGAACAGCGTGCTGATATTTTAACCAAGCCTTTGGGCAGAATTAAGTTCGAAGAAATGAGGAAAGCATTAGGTATCACTGATCTTGCTGAGTTCGTGCCGAGTGTGTGAGCTGGAGGTGTGTTCAGATTAGGGGGGAATGTGTTGGATATCTAATCTAAACACATCAAATAAATTAGAATATTATGATTGATATGTGAGGATTTGGCCAGCAAGTAATGGCTTAATATTAGGGTGAATAAAAGGCAGTAGAATCATGTTAGGAGCTGTCATTGCGTGTTTCCTTCTATAGGTGTCATTTTCTATTGTATTTATATTCTGTTTTGTATACTCTTTCTTGGAAGGCTAATACATCAGTTTTCTTCTCAGTTTATATACATACTAGAGTGTGTGTGTGTGTATTAATTCTATAGCATAGACATAGTCTACTGCACGAGCTTTATTCTTTCAATCTCGAGTTCCAATTCAATTCTGGGGAGAATGCGTACTATCGGCAGGTCATCTTATTAACCGAATGCCTTTGCAAAGTTTAAGCTTTAGTAGTCCGTATGAAAAGTTTTTTTTCTGAAAATCCAGATTTATCTCACATACGAGTATTTGGGTGCTTGTGTTTTGTTTCTGACTTAACACCTTCAAATACAAAGTTTGATGCAAAAGGAATTGCACACGTCTTCATTGGTTATCCAGCTGGAAAGAAAGGCTACAAAGTCCTTCATCCAGTCACTCATCAGGTATCAATCTCACGAGATGTTATTTTTCATGAACGTAATTTTCCATTTCATGTAAAAGACAATATTACATCTCAACCATTCTTTCTTCCTCAAATCACCTTTCCTTCTTCTGATACATTTCCTATACCTGATGCATTTGAAATGAACAATGGTTATATTGATTCTATTCCTGTTCATAGTCAAACCAATCAGCCTTCCACTTCACAGACATCACATACTAATTCTTTAACTCAAGATCTTTCTGACGTTGATAACTCGGCTTCTTCCTCTGGTCATTTTCCAATATTAAGAAGAAGCACTCGAGTACATAAACCATATGTCCTTCTTGACAATTATATATGCAATATTACCATTGCAGACATACCTGAGAAATGTCACTGGTGTAATTTGGTGTCATTTAACAATCTTTCTACTTAATCTCATGCTTTAGTAGCCAATAGTGATTCTGTTGTTGAACCTACTACGTATAAAGAGGCTTTTACAGATCCAAGATGGATTATGGCAATGGAGAAAGAAATACAGGCATTGATACAAAATAACACATGGGTTTTAACTGATCTCCCACCTGGTAAACGTCCCATAGGGTACAAATGGGTGTTTAAAATCAAGCTCAAGTCTGATGGGACTGTGGAACGTTACAAAGCTTGTCTCGTGGCTAAAGGTTATAATCAGAAATGGGGGATTGATTATGAGGAAACATTTTCTCCAGTAGTTAAAATGACCACTGTACGCTGTTTACTTGCAATTGCTGCTAGCCGGAAATGGGAATTACACCAGCTTGACGTGAATAACGCATTCCTCCATAGAGACTTGTTTGAAGAAGTATATATGTTACCACCACCAGGTTTTCCTAACCCTTTTAATCAGGTATGCAAACTTATCAAATCACTGTACGGTTTGAAGCAAACTTCCCGCCAGTGGTTTGCTAATTAGTGGGGGAATTATATGCTAAGGAATTCATTCAATCAAAGTATGATTATTCATTGTTTATCAAAAAGAATGGAATGCATATGACAGTGGCTGCTGTATACGTTGATGATATTATTCTGACAGGAAGTGATGCACATGAAATTAAACAGCTCAAACTGCATCTTGATAAGACTTTTAGTATTAAGGATCTTGGAAAGCTCAGTTTCTTTATTGGTATAGAGATTGGTTATCTAGACAGTGGCATTTCTATGTCCCAAAGAAAGTTTACTATGGAGTTGTTGGAACAATCAGGAATAGTTGAGTTTAAAAATGCAGTCACCCCCTTCCTATAAATCTAAAGTTGAGTGCTACAAAAGGGGAATTATTTCATGACCCAAGCCTGTACAGATGCCTAGTTGGGAAGCTAAACTTTTTAACCCACACTAGACCAGATTTGTCATTCACAGTCCAACACTTAAGTCAATTCTTACAGACTCCAAGAGTACCTCATTATCAAGCCTTGGTTCACACTCTGAATTATGTAGCAAGCACAGCAGGGCAAGGAATTATCTTGAATGCAGACTTACAGCTCACCCTATAGGCCTTCTCTGATTCAGACTGGGGTGCTTGTTTAGACACTAGGAGGTCAATAACTGGTTACTTGATGAAGCTTGGTAAGTCTCCAATCAGTTGGAAATCTATGAAACAGAGTGTTGTGTCTAAGAGTTCAGCAAAGGCTGAATATAGAGCTATGTCTGCAGCAGCTTCAGAGATAACTTGGCTTGTGAGATTACTATCAGAGTTAGAAGTCACTAATCTACCACCAGTGATACTACATTGTGATAACCAAAGCGCCATACACATTGCTAAGAATCCGGTGCAACATGAGAGAACAAAACATATTGAAATCGATGTTCATTTCACTAGAGACAAGGTGCTGAAGGGTTTAATTCAACTCACTTACTTGCCTACTGCAAATCAGATTGCAGATGTGTTTACTAAAGTACTACCTTCAACTCAGTTTAAGGAACTACTTAACAAACTAGGAATGTCACAGGGTCATTCCAGTTTGAGGGGGACTGTTGAGAGTACTGAAGAATGTGAAGATGCCAGCTCAGCTCTATAATCTGACTCAGCATGCCACGTCATCAGAATGACAGATATAGAAGTTTGTTACAACAGAATCAATCATGTCCACTCACTCTTTCTCTCTCTGAAGACATATATTAGACACATTAGCTAGTTAATCATTTTTCAGTTTTACTACTATATTTTTTCTCATTCTTCTTCTTCAAGAAACATGTAAACAGTAATAAGTAATGCTTCTGTAATCAGTAGATTGATTTACAAAGATGTTCATAGTTAAGTTCATTCCGCATTATTCAATCTTGTTACAATAACAAGTTTGAAGATTTTTTTTACAAGAACCCTTCAAAGTTCTTATCGGAAACAACATGATTTCTGCTATGGCATGCATAACAGCAAGAACACTTAACATTTTCAACAGGGATCATAGTACTTGCAGGCTAACCACAATGAATACATGTTTGTTTTAGTTCCGTCAAGTGAATATGTCTTTTTAAGTTGACATGTGAAAGGAACTAGGAATTTCGGCAGCATTGCAATATGTTCAATGTATTTAGAATGCAAGTAATTCATAGATACAAGGCCAAATCCTGCCGGATAATTCAGATCACACCATATTTTCAGACTTTTTGTCTAGCTCCTAAAATAAACAAGAAATTTTCCGTGTTGCTCAACCACCTTGTTAAACATGCTTCCTGATCTTGAGAATACAGATATATAATCAAGAATTGCATTAATAAAGAATATAAAACAAGGAAAGAATATACAAGAACATATATACTACACAGTTGGGGCAAACGGTACTCAAAATTGTACCTCAGAATTATTAAACCAAAATTTTAATCACATGTTTGAAAACACACATATTTGTGTTAACCACCTCCTTAAACTTTTAATTGAAATTCTAATCCACAAATATCATAAAAAAATAATTCTAATTAGACTGACTCATCATAGTTTTAAACTCAGAAAAATTTACAAAACCATCCCCATCAGAATCAACTGATGTAATCATCTTAACACAATCCTGTTCCGTGCACTTCTCCCCAAGCTTTGTCAAAATCTGGTGCAGTTCCGACGAAGAAATAAGTCCATTCCTATTAATATCATACATATCAAAAGCTTCTCGTAACTCGCCTTCTCCATTATCACTTCCAGCTGAGCAAAACTTTGCAAACTCATCCAGACTAACGAATCCGTCTTTATCAGTATCGATTTCTTCCATCATGCGGGTGATTTCCTCAGCTGAAGGCGTACTGCCAAGGGTTTTAATCACCTCGCTGAGCTCTTCAGCAGAGAGTTGGCCATCATTGTTCGCATCGAAACGTTTTAAGGCACGCTTGATTTCGTCAAGGTCTTGGAGGTAAAGAGAGGAGAGTGCCGGCGATTGCTCGGATTTGGAGGTCTCCATGGTTTGGTAGGGTTCGTGAAGGCAATGAAGAAGAGAGGATATAAAATGAGAAATATTGGTACTTGTGGAAAGTATGGTCGTTATTTTTCGTTATTTTTGGAAAGAGAGGATGACCTCACAAGTGGTTGTGGCGGTTCAAGATAGAGAGATATATCACTAATATTTGGGTAAATGACTACTTGATATATAAAAGATTCATACATAAATATTAGCTTTTAAAATTTATTTAAATTTTTCAGTACAGAATTTCATAATATATTATTTCAAAATTTGTACACTATATCTGGTGATCTACTTGCAAATGTAGCTTAATATTCCTTTTTAATATGTTACTCATATTTGTTATAGGTATTTCTTAAATATACAAAATTGTTAAGGCCAAATTCTTGCATTTTAAATACAGTTGAGATGCTCTCGTATGGTTCTGCTACACTGCAAAGTCTGCAATACATGAAAGATTACACTCCCACTTCTCTTCGGGATACAAGACTCTACAAAAAATTATATCTACCTCCAATTTCTCGATAAGAATTCAAACTTTTCATGCGACAAACATTATGTAGCACGCACCTTTGCAGATGATGATGGGCTGATGACCACAATCATTCTGACGAAGATCCAAAGCTTCATTGCTATAAATTCACCAATCCAGTCGAAGGAAGACTAAAGAACCTTTATGTTTTTATCTTTCTTACACTAGCTCCTCAAATCCAAATATTGTCAAGATTCTTATGTAGGCATTATCGCTTAATTCTTTTCATGCACTACTGAATCCTCCACAAAAGATCTATTCCGTACATTTACATGCAATTTGTCCAGAATCCTCCAAGACACGGCATCTGGTGTCCGGCCATTCTTTTTCATTTCTCCCATAATTCTGTACGCTTCTTTCTTCTTACCCAACTTACAAGCAGTATCCATTAGAATATTGTAGCTCACAGTATTTGGATTAATCCCACAGTCAACTAACTCATATATAAAATCACACGCCTCATCAAACTTTCCAGCGTTGCAAAACCCTTTAAGGATAGCCGCATAGACAAAATTATCATGAATCTTGGAGGGCCACACAACATTGTCCCAAAAACTCTTAGCCTCGTCTACTTGGTTAGCATTGAACAATCCATCAATTACTATCGTCCAAGTAATACTATCAGCAATTACACCACCACTCACCATGCTGTTAAACAGATTCATTGCTTCTTTTGTCCGGTCTAATTTAAACAATCCACGAAGAACTGCATTATAAGTCACAACCCCAGGTACAAAACCGTTTTTAGGCATAACATTATGTAATATATTAAGAGCTTCTTCAGTTCTTCCGAGATGTAACAAACCACATATGACGGTGGTAAAGGTCACAGCATCAGGACTGCAAAATTTTCCCGCCATCATATCACACAACACTTGTAATGGCTCCTCAATCCTTTCCATCTTGCAGAAACCATGAATTACAGTGTTGAGGGTAATCACATCAGGCTTGCACTCCGTTTGGAGCATATAAACAAGAACATTCAGAAGCTCAGTCGGGTTATTCACAAGGCAAAGAGCTTTTAGATAAATATTGTAAATCCTAATGACATCCACGCCTTTCTTCTTCAACATGATCTCAAGAACTTTCCTCGCCTTTCCAATATCAGACTCTCGACAAAGACCCTCCAACAAAACTTTATACGTAAATTCTGAAGGCAAGTATCCAACTCCATTTCCCTCTTCCAACAACTGATGAGCCCTCAGACATCCACCAGTTTTACTAAGCCCGTGTATGATAGCATTATAAGAAACAAAGCTGGGCACATATCCTCTCTTCCTCATTATATATGTAATCCTAGACGCACTGTGATACTTCCCATTTTTACACAACGAATTAATAATCTCCCCGTAAGCAAACTCTTCGCACACATTTTTCCCTTGAGGCATATTTTCCGCAATTTCAAACACCTCACTAAACAACCCTTCATTACACAAACACTCAACTAAATTCCCAAACGCCAAATTATTAACACTAACGTCATCCCCATCCCCCATTACTCCCCAAAGCTTCCCCATCAACTCCTTCCACTCATTCCCCTTCTTCCTAACAACCCCGCAAATCAACACACTATACGTAAGCGAATTAGGCCTCACATTATTCTCCCTCATTTCATCAAACACCTTATACGCATCCCCAATCTCCCCAACTTTACAATACCCATTAATCAAACTAGTATACGAAACCACATTCGGAGAATGCCCTCTTCTTATCAGATCGAAAACCAACCTATGCGCATCACGCACCCTCAAAACCCCACAAAACTGATCAATCAACCGATTATAATTACACAAAGACGCCACAAAATGCGGCTTAAACTCAACCAAACGATTGAAAACAAACAATGTAGCTTCCGGGTTTCGATAATCGAGTAATCTGGCAATGATGACATTACAAGTACGTTCATCAGGAACAGCATAAGCAGAAGTAACAAACATAAGAAATCGATGATGAGCTTCGGAGAAGCGATTAGAATCGCATAATGCATGAATAATGGAGCTGAGATTGAGTGAGGTGGGGTGGTAGTTTTGAAGACGGAGGTGATCAATAAGGCCAAGAGCTGCGTCGACATTGCGGTGAGTTGTGCAGAGCTCGTGGATTTTTTTGGTCCAGTAGGCGGGGGTGTTGGTTATGTTAATAACAAGGTTTTGTTGTTGTTGTTGTTGTTGTTGTGTGTGAAATGAGTGTGTGGAGAAGAAAAGTGAGTGCATGTGTGGGAGTGATTTCATTGTTGTTGTTTTAAGTGATTGGGGTTTTGAGAGGAACATGTTTTGAGATGTTTTAGCATGGTTTGGTTAGAGTCGAGGGTGATTATGATTTTTGAACGGGCATCAGGAGTGATGGAGAGCCCCGCTACTCACACCCGCCTTGTCCCGGGTTCCAAAACTCAAATAAGATTCAAACTCTAGAGAAATATGCTATATTCCATAAAATAACCTGGGGCTGCAGAATATAAGTCCTTTTTGGCTGATTCCGATTAATTTTTTCCCTAATTTTATAAGCAAGGACATAACACCCTTCCAAATTTTTAAAATTTAGAATTTATTTTCTCATAGCCTTTTGGAACACCGGTACAAGATAATTGCAAATATTATAAGAAGCTAGGAAAGATTATCAGCATAGACTGTAGGAGTTTTTGCATTTTTTTTTCTTCGAGTGATCATAACTTCATTACCCCTCCGAATAACAAATATTGGAATATACTAAGTCAAGAGTCATTCCAAAAGAGTCCTAGCATATTCCTCAAAAATATTATTAAAAAATAAATCTTAGTGTTTTAAGATATTTTATTGTAATTCAACTCCAACAACATTCTTTATAAATGTATTTTATTAATATTTTATTATTATATTTAAACTCTAGTTATATATTTGAAGTGGAGAAGGAGAGAGAACTGATTGGGCATTGAATGCACATCCATGTCGGCCCTATATGCGGCCGGACCAAGCAGAAGGAAGCTCTAGAGTATAAGATTTTTTTGGAAGGAGTTTAAAGCCGCCGCGTGCCAAGATTGGCTTGCCTGCTCCTGGTTGAATTCCAGGCCATACCGGGTGTTGACGGAGGAATCTGGTAACAACAAAGATTGAGGTTTTTCGCCGAAATTAAGATCTATAACGGTGGTTCTTCGCCGGAAAATCAAGCGGTGTGTGGTGGTTTGTGGTTATTTTAGGCTGAGATTGATCAGAGTAAGTGGAGGCTCTCTTATCAGCTCTCAACTTTTTATACTCTCAATGTGCCTACGTACCCTTTATATAGGGATCAAACCTGACGTAGTTCTTGTGGAACATTAATCTAATGGACTTAGACTTTTTATCCCTAGGCCCGGTAGAAGCCCATCCAGAATTTATATTTCCGCTAGTTTTAGGAATGTCCAACTATGAGGCCCAACCGCGAAGGCCCAAGGCTCATCCGTAATCGCAGGACTTCACGGATAGTGCATCTCCCTGCGCAAGGATACTACCCCGCTACAGCTATCTCCCTTGAGCTACGGATGCAGGTATAGCCACGGTTCACCCCAAGTGCCGGACGCATCCTTGTCCCCCGAATGAGGATAACCCACTAGATAACAAGACAGGTGATCCCAAGCTTTTGGGTGCAAAGTGCAGGATGACTCCAAAGTTCTCCAACGAGGACACCCGTTGAATACAAGAACAGAGTTCCCAAAGCACACACCAATGTTAACCCCGCATCCCCAACGAGGACACCCGTTGAATACAGGAGGAGGGCTTCAATCATCAGGTATACCCCTGGAGGCCTTCAAGTTTTTCACGAAAATCCCCCTCCTTGACCGTCTCAAGGAGGGAATTCTTCAAAGAGTACCTGCAACAAATACGTTAGTAAAAATAATCTCTACTGCTCCTCTTCATGCAAGCTTTATCCCAAAGTCACCATACAGGACGCGTCCTAAGACCCTGGGCGCGTCCTCCCCTTTATGAAGCCAGTAGTATTTCCTCAATAGCTGTTTCTTACAGCATGCCCCGGCGACAAGACGCGTCCTGATAGATACGTGTGCGTCCTCCAGCCTCCATTGCCAAAAGACCACATTTGCCAAGTAATTTCCCCAATGTTGTCGTGTCCACAACACATGGGCGCGTCCTTTCCCAATCATGCACTCCCAAACTTCGCTATCACCAGACCATAAAACATCTCCTCAAATGTAGGCGCGTCTTCTGTGCCTGGACGCGTCCTCACCTTCTACAATGCAATACCGATTTTGACTGTACTTAATTCCATTTGACCCGAGTCAATCCAATGCCAAATTTTGGGTATAACAACTACCCCCCAAATTCCATTTACAGTTGAAAACAAAATTAGAATTTTTATTCAAAAACCACAAACAAAAATTTGTATGGGCCCATGAGGACGCGTCCTACCTTCTGGACGCGTCAACCCTTCAGTCACTTAAGATCGACCGTTGCATGACAGCTGTCCTGTACACGTCAGCCATCTCCTTCTATAAATATCCTCCCTCAACTCACAATCGTACTTTACTCCTTTTCTTTCGGAAACCGCCATTGCCGCCATTCCCAAGCTTTTGGTTCAAAATCCCGACGATTCAGTCGCCCATTACTCGATTTCTTTTGTTCAATCAATTCCCAAACTTAAAAGGTACATAAATCTCCCATTATTTCTTAATTTCAGCAAGTAAATCGACTATAACAAACAAAAGACTGTTCGTGTTCCCCCTTTTCACTTTACTGTTCTTCACGATTGTCATGTATGTATGTGTGTATATATAACAAATCTCCATATTCTGCTCTTTTGATTCTTTAGTTACATGTTTTTAGGGTTTTATTATATTTTCCCCAAATTGCTAATAGTCGGTTAGAATTCCTATGTATTTTACTAATTTAGGACGCATCATCCTCAAAGGGCGTGTCTTGCTTAAGACGTAATCTCCTGTGATAGATTCTTAGGACGCGTCCTTGTACATTTCCAGTATCTTCCCTTTTTCCTCTCCTTTTCTTTTTTATGTGGACGCGTCCTCAAGTTTTTCTTCCTTCTTTTGCAGCTGGGGGACGCGTCTTCTTCATCGCCTTTCCACCCATTCAAAGTTCTCAACAAACGCCTTGGGATTTACTCCCCACACTTGATCTCTTTCAAACCCGATTTCCCTGAATTTCATAGGACGAGGTCCTTCCTTAAAGCAGAAAGACGCGTCTTCGAGTCTCTCAAATCCAAGACTTCTATAATGTCTGATTCTAGTTCTGACTTTATGGACCACGTCCCCATAAGTTCTAGAATGAAAAAGAAATGATTCAAACGAAAAAGAACTCCAATTCTCAACGCCAGGGCTGCTATCGAAGATTGGACAGATGATGAAATTGTACCCACCAACAGCCTCTACGCGTGATTACTTCAGATGAAGACGCGTCCCCTACTCAAGACGCGTCAGCTTCTAAGGACGCAGCTGTTGAGAACCACGGACTTAGGGTGTTACTACGTTTTACGATAAAGATTACGAAAAGAGGATTACCTTGTTAATGGTTGATTCCACGCTCTTCTATTGTATTCCCAAATTCCCTTGAGCGAAGTGTGGCCTCCGTCTTCTCAAGTTATCCTCTCTTCTTGCTCCTTGGTGGCTACAATATGTTTTCACACAATTCCAAGCAAGAAGAGAATAAGAATATATATAGGCTACAATAGGGACCATGGATAATTAGGTTGGGCCTTCTAATTACATCTTGAGCCTAGCCCAATGTAATTAAATATTAATTCAATCCACTAAAGAATTAGTATTTGCATTACCTTTCCTAATACCATAATTTAATTAATTCGGTTCCAATATTATTTGCTTATTAAATTCCCCATGTTTAAAATATCATATGTCCATTAATTAAATAAATTACTGATAATTTATTTAATTAATATCTTTTATCCTTGATCATCCACTCAACATTTATTTAATTATGCCAGAATAAATTCCACCTGTAGGATTTCACATAATTAAATCTTTTTTAGCTTTCAAGGGGACATCATCAACCCGAATATTATCAGGACATGGATTCCTTCAATAAATAATATCCACGATGTATATAATTCCATCACCCAAAATATAATGATATAATTTAAAAGAATTATTTCATATATAAATCAAAGCATGTAAATAATATACACGTGTCAATTACTATTTCCGGATTAAGAACCCAAGCATTAATAATAACATAGAATCTTAGTTATCCTTCTTAATTAGTATTAAGGGAACAATTCTAAATTTGATCCTGTTCAATATACACAAAGTATACTAGTATTATTTATTAGTCAATATAAACTAATCTAAATAATACTACAGCCATACCAGTGGATTGTCCAACACCACATGTGCTGTGAACCTTATTATATTATATAACTGTATTTAACAATCTAATATTCTGTATCCCAGTTGATACTAGATTGTTCACAATATATAATATTAGACAACATGTAAACATTCAAATGATTCTCAAATAAACTGGCCAGAAATAAATGTACATACTTCAAATAAATATTTTCAGTATACACTAACAATCTCCCACTTATACTCAAAATATTCTATGTGTATATCAGTGTTTATTTAATCCACTATTATATAAAAATCTATGTGTCCATCCATCTGACTCCTATCGCTTCCACATGCTTGTCAAAAACCTTGGTTGGCAAGCTCTTTGTGAAAGGATCTGCTCGGTTGTCTTCTGATGATATGTGAGCCACAACTATATCCCCTCGCTTTACGATTCCTCGTATGAGATCATACTTACGTTCAATATGTTTAGCTGCTTTGTGGTCTCGCGGTTCCTTTGAATTTGCCACAGCACCAGTGTTATCATAATACACCGTCAAGCTCCTAGGCAAATTAGGTTCCACATCTAAGTCCAAAAGGAAGTTCCTGAACCATACAGCCTCCTTGGCAGCCTCAGAGGCCGCCACATACTCGGCCTCCATGGTGGAGTCTAAAATGCATTTTTGCTTTACACTCCTCCATATAACGGCTCCACCTCCCAAAGCAAAAACATATCCCGAGGTTGATTTCCTCTTATCCCTATCTGATTGGAAATCTGAATCAGTATATCCCAAAGGAAATAGATCTGAGGCCTTGTAAATTAACATATACTCCTTAGTCCTTCTCAGGTACTTGAGTATAGTTTTTACTGCACTCCAATGTTCCTGACCTGGGTTCGACTGATATCTACTAACCATGCCTACAGCAAAGCAGATGTCAGGCCTCGTACATAACATAGCATACATTAAGCTTCCACATGCTGAAGCATAAGGAACTGCTTTCATGCTCTCTATATCCGTAGGTGTCGAAGGACACTGCTTCTTAGATAGAGCAACTCCATGCTTAAAAGGTAGAAAACCTTTCTTGGAGTTCTGCATGTTAAAACGAGCTAATACTTCATCAATGTAGGGCTCTTGAGATAAAGCCAACATCCTTTTCTTGCGATCCCTTATAACTTTGATCCCAAGGATATATGCCGCTTCACCTAAGTCCTTCATGTCAAATTGTTTGAACAACCATGCCTTTACTGATGACAACATCTCAACATTGTTTCCAATGAGTAAAATATCATCTACATATAGTACTAGAAAAACCACTGCATTACCTTCACTTCTCTTATACACGCACAATTCGCTTGGACTTTGATCAAATCCATATGACTGGACTGCCTGATCAAAACGAATATTCCAGTCTCTAGAAGCTTGTTTAAGTCCATAAATAGACCTCTTAAGCTTACATACCAGATGCTCTTGGCCTTCCTTAATGAATCCTTTTGGTTGCTGCATATAGATGGTTTCTTCAAGACTTCCATTAAGAAAAGCTGTCTTGACATCCATTTGCCAAATCTCATAATCGAGATGAGCTGCTATAGATAAAAGAATACGGATTGACTTAAGCATGACTACCGGTGAAAGGGTTTCCTCATAATCGATACCTTCTTTCTGAGTATACCATTTCGCAACAAGTCTTGCTTTCCAGGCTTTCACCTTTTTATCTAATCCCCTCTTTTTCTTGTAGATCCACTTACATCCAATAGGTTTTATACCTTTGGGTGGTTCCACGAGCTCCCAGACCTGATTAGAATACATTGATTCTATCTCAGATTCCATCGCCTTTTGCCAAAGATCTGCATCTTTGTCTTGTGCTGCCTCTTCGTATGTACGGGGATCATCATCATGTTTACCAGAGACCAAGTCTGAAGACTCACCCAAAAATATGAATCTATCAGGCTGTTGAACAACCCTCCCACTACGACGAGGCACTGGTGCGGTATTAGTGACAGGTTATACATTATGTTGTGGTTGTTCTACTTGTACTACAGCTTCATGGGTATTATTTGTCCCTCCCACTAGTTCCTCTAAAACGACACTACTCATGGGTTTGTGATTTATTATATATTCCTCCTCTAAGAATCTTGCATTGGTGCTAACAATGACATCCCGATTCTTCGGACTATAAAATAAATATCCTTTCATTCCCATGGGGTAGCCTACAAACAACCTTACTTCTGTACGAGATTCTAACTTAGTCGCGTTCTTGTTCAGCACATGTGCTGGACAACCCCATATTCGAATATGTCTTAGACTCGGTTTATCCCCGGTCCACAATTCTAAGGGGGTTTTAGGAACCGACTTAGAAGGTACTAAGTTCAGAAGATAAGCTGTTGTCTCTAAGGCATGTCCCCAAAACGACTTGGGTAAATCCGAATAACTCATCATCGATCTAACACTCTCTAAAAGAGTCCGGTTCTTTCTCTCTGCTACACCGTTCTGCTGGGGTGTGCCTGGTGCAGTTAACTGGGATTCTATCCCATTTTCTGATAAATATTCCCTAAATTCTCCAAGCAAGTATTCGCCACCACGATCTGATCGTAGTGACTTGATACTTTTATTAAGTCGCTTCTCCGTTTTAGCTTTGTACTCTTTGAACTTATCAAAGCACTCAGACGTACGGTGCAACAAATAAATGTACCCATATCTAGAATAATCATCAATGAAAGTGACGAAATATTCATAACCACCTCTTGCTTGGATATTCATGGGTCCACATAAATCAGAGTGAACCAATTCTAACAGTTGTTTGGCTCTATTCCCTTTTGCCTTGAAAGGCCTATTAGTCATTTTAGCTTCCAAGCAGGATTCACAAACTGAAAATGGCTCCACTGCCAATGAGCTTAAAGGCCCGTCTACTACCAGTCTTTGAATCCTCCTCAAGTTAATATGACCTAATCTCAAGTGCCAAAGATATGTTTGGTTCAAACTAGAAGGTTCCTTTCTTTTAGTAGAGTTAGAAGATGTGTTGTTCAATTCCCTAAATTGCAGTTGCAGTGCAGGTTGACTAGGATTAATTATATATAAATTGTCTTGCAATGTACCAGAACATATAATTCATTTATTCATCATAATAGAAACATTACGATCCAAATAAACATTATAACCATCCAAAGAAAGTTTAGAAACCGAAATTAAATTCCTTCTAAAAGAAGGTACATAAAGACAATTGTTCAAAACCAAAATCCTATCAGAACCAAAAGATAAATGAATAACTCCTACTGCAACTACTGTTACTTTCGTAGCATCTCCCATGAACACGTATATCTACCATCTTTAAGCATTCTGGATAGTTGGAACCCCTTCATAGAATTACAAACATGATCAGTGGCTCCTGTATCTATACACCAAGTGCTCGTAGATATAGCCGCTATAAATGTTTCTGTAACTAGAGAAAGAGACATACCAGTATTGTTTATCTTTTTAGGAAGAGGACAATCCTGTTTCCAGTGACCTGACTGTTTGCATCTGAAGCACTTTCCCTTAGGCTTTTTCACACCACCCTGAACTCCCACTGCCTTCACAGCTTTCTGTGTATGAGCCTTTTTCTTCTTCTTAATACCTTTCGGCTTAGAGGAAGAACCTTTCTCAGCCACATTCACTTGAACACTCTGCCGAAATAATCCTTCAGCTGCCTGAAGTTCTGTCAGCAGTTCCGCGAGACTATACTGCCTCTTGTTCATGTTGTAATTCAAGCGGAACTGCTCAAAACTCTTGGACAAGCTTATAAGGATAATGTCAATCTGGGTTTCCCCGTCAAGTTCAGTACCAAGGATCTCTATCTCATTCAGATACGACATTATCTTGAGAACATGATCCCTTACAGGTGTGCCTTCAACCATTTGAGTGTTCATTAAAGCCTTCATGGCTACTTGCCTAGCAGCCCTATTCTGATCTCCAAAAAGTTCCTTGAGATTAAAGAGCATATCCGAAGCAGTGGCCATAGACTGATGCTGATGCTGCAAAACACCCGACATTGCTGCCAGAATGTAAAATCGCGACATCTCATCAGCCTTAATCCACCGTTTATAATACTCTTTCTCATCTTCAGGAGCATCAGCAGCAGACTGTTCAGGCTTGGGTTCATAAGTGCAAAACTTGTACTCCTCAGCAGTCAACACAATGTCCAAATTTCGTTTCCATTCAATATAGTTAGGTCCGGTAAGTTTGTTATCCTTAAGTATGGTGAATAGTGGATTAAAGCCCATTTTATCCTGAGAATCATGCATAAAAACATCACATAAATAAGGGTGCATTAATTATTAAGATCTAAATTATTAAAATTTAATGCACTAACATCTAAACACCATAAGCTTCTGGTACGCCACGATGTGTGACATGTATACCACCTAATTTTGTTTAAATGTTACTTCGGTCCTATTACTAAACAATATGCCACGTTGGGGTGGACTATATTATTTTTCATAGCTAAGTGTATATCATCACCAAATCTTAAATTATTCAAAATCTATGGAACTTGGTACGCCACGATGGGTGGCGTGTATACCTTCCAATATTCGTAATTTTACCTTGAATAGAATACTTCAATTCAATATTCATCAATAGTTTGATTTCCAGGTAGTGGAGGAGTTTCATCGGTCTCGCTTAAAACCCACAGCCTTACAAGTTCGATGAACCCGTTTTTGACAAAATCGCCCCAAATCAGAAATAAAGAAAATCCGTATTTCTTCCTTTCAAAATTTATTAATTTAAGAAGTTTGTTCTAGTAATTTCTATAACATTCTAGACACCACAAATTACATGCCACGATGGGTGACGTATATATAATTTATATTCGTCTTTATGTTAAATTACCTACAACCAATAATGGAGACCATGGGATTTAATTTCATATTAATTCCCTCTCCCAGTTAGAATTTTTTTATTAAAATTGAGGAATTTTAAAATTAAATGGGGCCCTATGTTGTTATAATTATGTCTAATCATGCATTCAAAATACACACATAATTTTAGCAACATATAACATTTAATTAAAGCAATAAATAAATTTTATGTCCATGTCGTCCTAATTAAGTTAAACATGCAATTTTAAAAGAATTACACACATAATTAACGACACACATAATCAATAAATTAAAGCAATAATTAAAATTTAATGGAAAAAATTAAAATAAATATTCCACTATTATGGCCCTTGAAAAAAAAATCCAGCTCTCAAAAAAAATCTGCCCCAAGCGCCCCGACGCCCCCAGCAGCCCCAGCAGCCCCAGCAGCCCCAGCAGCCTCACCAGTCCCCGCTGCCGCAGCAGCCCCAGAAGCCCAGTAGCCCCAGCAGTCCCAGCTGCCGCAGCAGCCCCAGCAGCCCCAGCAGTCCCAGCAGTCCCAGCTGCCGCAGCAGCCCCTTGTAATCGCACAGCGGAACAAAAAACTACCGGAATTGATTTCCGATCGCACATAACTATTACAAAATACCCGGAACAATTACAAAAAAATAGATCTAATACAAAACTAATTTTATAAAATCTATTCTAACACGATCAACCCTCGTGTAAATTACAACCACGATTAAACCACGTGGAAACCAAAACAAAAATTAACCACGATTAAACCACGTGGGATCCAAACACATAATTAAAATATACATGGCCATAATAGTGGATTAACAACCTGCATCAAAACTAATACAAGCAAAACACTATATACACGCATATATAATTACGACATGGACATTATATCATAAAACATAGAACCCATTACCAGGCTCTTGATACCAATTGTTGGGAACCACGGACTTAGGGTGTTACTACGTTTTACGATAAAGATTACGAAAAGAGGATTACCTTGTTAATGGTTGATTCCACGCTCTTCTATTGTATTCCCAAATTTCCTTGAGCGAAGTGTGGTCTCCGTCTTCTCAAGTTATCCTCTCTTCTTGCTCCTTGGTGGCTACAATATGTTTTCACACAATTCCAAGCAAGAAGAGAATAAGAATATATATAGGCTACAATAGGGACCATGGATAATTAGGTTGGGCCTTCTAATTACATCTTGAGCCTAGCCCAATGTAATTAAATATTAATTCAATCCACTAAAGAATTAATATTTGCATTACCTTTCCTAATACCGTAATTTAATTAATTTGGTTCCAATATTATTTGCTTATTAAATGCCCCATGTTTAAAATATCATATGTCCATTAATTAAATAAATTACTGATAATTTATTTAATTAATATCTTTTATCCTTGATCATCCACTCAACCTTTATTTAATTATGCCAGAATAAATTCCACATGCAGGGTTTCACATAATTAAATCTTTTTGAGCTTTCAAGGGGACATCATTAACCCGAATATTATCAGGACATGGATTCCTTCAATAAATAATATCCACCATGTATATAATTTCATCACCCAAAATATAATGATATAATTCAAAAGAATTATTTCATATATAAATCAAAGCATGTAAATAATATACACGTGTCAATTACTATTTTCGATTTAAGAACCTAAGCATTAATAATAACATAGAATCTTAGTTCTCCTTCTTAATCAGTATTAAGGGAACAATTCTAAATTTGATCATGTTCAATATACACAAAGTATACTAGTATTATTTATTAGTCAATATAAACTAATATAAATAATACTACCGCCATACCAGTGGATTGTCCAACACCACCTGTGCTGTGAACCTTATTATATTATATAACCGTATTTAACAATCTAATATTCTGTATCCCATTTGATACTAGATTGTTTACAATATATAATATTAGACAACATGTAAACATTCAAATAATTCTCAAATAAACTGGCCAGAAATAATTGTACATACTTCAAATAAATATTTTCAGTATACACTAACAGCAGCTTCCTCACACGACGTGGCTCCCTCTCAGGATGCGTCTCCTCTCAGCGTGAGTGAGTTTAAAAAGAGAATTCCTGATCCTGAAAAGTATCCTGTGTCTCCTCAAAAATCCGATCCACCTCTCGAACACTGGGAACCCTCAGATGTTGAAGTGGATTGTGACTGGACAAAGCTTGGTGCTCTAACTAAGGCAGAAAAAATGCCCGAAGGAAAAAAGAAAACAAACTAGCATGTGTTGCCCTTGACTCCACTGCAACTAACTTGGAAATTCAGTGGCACATGAAATACTATGACATGGAGGGCATCTGGGCGCGCCCTCTTCATATAATGAGGCCACACATTTTCAACATTGGGAATCAAAGGATCCCTAGAATGGTGCTCACACCAAAACTGATTTCTCTAGGCGTGGGCGCGCCCTTGCACCCATACATCAAAAAGATTTTGAAGTGGTATGACGTCGCCCCGGTTCAATTGTCTCCAAACTCGTACAAGCTAGCATGGGCTCTGTACATGATGTACCACAATCTTGGACTGGACGTGCCCTCCATGAAGGAATTCAGCTTCTTTTACAGCATCAGAAAAACAATCCCAGGCTACCACATCTTTGTAGTCAACAAGTGGCTGAACAACAAGGGATTCAATGAAGGAAAGATTAGCCACGAGAGAGATTGGAAGGAACCTTTCTTCTACGTCTATGACGTCAAGAGAAGCCGAGTTCGCTTCAACTTGAAACCAAGTAAGTGACTTCCAAAACATGTCCTCATAGGCTTGACGCATCCTTTATTCTGGACGCATCCTATTTTTTTTCGAAATTCCCCTTTTTCTTTAACAAGTCCTCATTTTTTTATCTTTAGACAAGAGAGTTCAAAAGGAATTAACAGGAAAAAGAAAGAAGAGAGCAGATAATGTACTCCAGTATGCAGAGAAACATTTCAACCTCAAAGATATGATCACAGAAGACAACCTCAAACTGGTGGGCGCGTTATCTGCCCGAGTTGGCTCTGTCTACAATTTCCGTGAATTTCATAATGGCAAACCCGTTGTCACGGCCTCAGAAAAATCCAGGGGCCTTAGTGCCGCAGAAGTAGTCGAGATTGACATTAGTAAGCAATTTGACTTAGAACAAGGTAAGTATTTATAAGAGAGGACGCGTCATAATTTTTGGACGCGTCCAAAGCTACAGAATTAGCTTCTCATTTTTTAAAAGTACCAATTCACCGGCATTCATAGGACGCGTCATCGTTCGGTGACGCGTCGCGCGTATATTTGTCTTTCCTTTTACACGCGAAACTTAATCTGATTTACGGGTGTTTCCTGCATATATGTCTTTATTTTGGGTGTGCCTTTATTTCAAGGCGCGTCTTCTCGTAATAGTTATGACTGACATTGTTAGCATGTCACTCATGTTTTCCTCACAATCCTCATTATAGTCAATGGGACGCGTCGTATCTTTAGGACACGTCACAGTCACATATATATACATTTTTCATATCTTTGCATTAATTTTTCTTGACACATCCTTATGCATTTACATGTCGTTACATGCATTCTATTTGACAATCTTTAAATAATGTTCGCGGCGCGTCCTACTATTAGGACGCGTCTACCTTATTCAACTAATGTTTTTCATGTTCATGTCACAGATATGGCTTCTCTCCCAAAAGGATTTGCTATTGGAGCTTCCAAGAAGCTGAGAGCCAGGAAACAGGCCCCTGCAAAGCCTGATCCAAAGGTTAAGACCCCCATTCCTGCTGTGACTCCTTCCCCTCCACCAAAAATAATTGACACCACTGTGCTAGACATCTCTGAGAAGGAGGACGCGCCCACAAAGCGCCAAAAGACACTGCCAGCTGACCAATCTTTTGTTTTCCGATATCTGGGCGCGTCCTCAGCTGGCCACTTTACTGAAGATGAAGTCCGAGGTTGGACATTCAGGACCGAGGAGCAAACAGAAGAGGCCATGGTGAGGGCTGCAGCTGAGCTTCATTTGCACGCCAGACAAAGTGCCAACATGGCTTCTAGACTCAGGGCGCGTCTTGCTACCACTGACACTACAAAGAGCCAGGCTGAAGACAAGATCAAATCCTTAGAGAAGTACATCAATCTGCTCGCCCAAGAAAAGGATGCCGAGATCAGGCGCCTGCAGGAGAACAAGACGCGTCTTGAGGCATAGAAATATGTGTTGGAAGGTAATGTCTCCTCTATGGAGAAAACGATGGAGAATGTTATCACACTAAATTCCACCATGCAGCTGGAGCTTGACATTCTAAATGATGACAGACTGCATGGGTGGAAAGAGGAGAAAAAGCTAGTCTATCAAAATAGCTTCATAGCTGGGTTTGAAGAGTGGTGCTCTGGTTTATTGCAAATGACCCAGAGTATTCTTTTTCTAAGTTCGATGCAGACACCCAGACATGGGTAAATGACTTCAGAGTTAGGTCTGTAGATTCCGTTAAGAGCAAAAGAATTTTTCTAGGCTTGGAGGAAGAGGACGCGTCCCCTACTCCTGCTCCGCTTCAGACTCAACCGCCTCCTGTAAACAACCAAGAAAAGCCCCAGGACACGCCTCCTGCTTAGGACGCGTCCTATGTTTATTCATGAAGTTATTACCTGAACTATTTAAGGGTGCGGGCCCCTTAAAGCCTTGCAAATTGTAATGATTACTTTTGAACTTCTTTTGCTTGCACTTTTTACCTTTATGCATATCATTTTATTTTCTTAACTTTGCCTTAGATAAGGGCGCGTCCTACTATTAGGACGCGTCACCTTTAGAGTATTATTGTGTTTTTACCATCATCTATTAAGTAGATGTTCTTGAAGGGCGCGTCCATAGATCATGCAGATAGGATATTTTTAATAATTATGATATCATGCTACACTTGTACTTTTTTAGAAGAAGGCATAAAGTATGAGGGGCGCGTCCTACTATCCTGACGTGTCTACCCTTTATTTTAAAGATATGCTTTGTGGGGAATTTATTCGAAAAAATGACCCTTCAACTAGTTCTAAGGTAAGTAGTACATGCACTACCCCCCTAGGCTAGGAGGAATTTATTTAATTCTAGTCTATAATCTGGGTATAGCCCTAAATATATAATAAAAGAGGTACGTATGGGGCCAAAGCCGCGCCTTACTGATAATACTTTCGGAGATGTTCCGCATTCCACGCTCGCAGAACAAGCTTCCCTTCCATATCCTCAAGGTGATAAGTCCATTTCCATAAGATGGCCTTTATCTTGTATGGTCCTTCCCAATTAGCTCCAAACACTCCATGTTGGGGGTTCTTCATGTTGGGCATCACCTTCCTAAGCACCTAATCTCCCACCTTCAGCAATTGTCCCTTTACCTTCTTGTTATAATACCTTGCGGCACGTTGCTGATACGCTGTGAGCCTCAGCTAAGAATTTTCCCTTGTTTCTTCCAAGAGATCCAAATGAAGCCTTCGATTAATCTCTGCATCCTCCTCCGTGTAACGGCCTCTGCGAAGCGATCCCGAACCAACTTCCACGGGGACCATAGCTTCATAGCCGTAAGTAAGCATAAACGGAGTTTCTCCCGTAGTAGATCGTGGTATAGTGTTGTATGACCACATCACTTTCGGGAGTTCTTCAGGCCAATTTCCTTTGTGCTCTTCCAGCTTGGCTTTGAGGGTATGCTTTATTATTTTATTCACAGCTTCTATCTACCCATTGCTTTGAGGATGATAGACCGCTGCAAACTCCTTATTAATTTTTAAATCCTTACACAATTATCGCAACTCCTTGCTGTCAAATTGCTTTCCGTTGTCAGATACAAGCTTGTAAGGGATTCCAAACGTGCACACGATGGAGTTGAAGACAAAATCTCTGATTTTTTTTGCGGTTATAGTAGCCAATGGCATAGCCTCTGCCCACTAAGTAAAATAATCAACCCCGACAACTGCATATTTGACATCCCCTTTAGCCTTAGGTAGCTCCCCAGTAAGATCTATCCCCCACATGGCAAATGGCCATGGGCTCATCATAGATGTCAAGGGCATTGCCGACATAAACGAGTAGTTTACAAAGCGCTGGCAGCGATCGCATGCCCTGACAAAATTTGTAGCATCCTCTTTCATTGTAGGCCAATAGTATCCTTGGCGCAAAACTTTCATCGCCAATGAGCTACCCCCCGACTGATTGCCACAGATTCCTTCATGTACTTCCCTTAAGATGTAATTTCCTTCTTCTTCGTCAACACATCTAAGCAGTGGTTGATTGAAGCCTCTCTTGTACAGAACTTCATCGTACATCACATACCTTGCAGCCTGATAGCGGAGTCGACGAGCCTTAAACTTATCCTCGGGGAGTGTTCCCTTGTGAATGTAGGCCATAATGGGCATCATCCATGTTTCCTTGGAAGCCTCATCCACTTGCATAATTTCTATCTCTGGGATACTAGGAATCTCCTGGATTTCAAGGGGTATGGATCCTAATAACAAAGCCTCTTGTTATGACCCCATCTTTGCTAGAGCATCCGCGTTACTGTTCTTCTCCCGCGGCACACATTCCAACCTAACTTCTTTGAACATTCCAATCAGGCACTGCGTGCATCTCAAGTACAATTCCGTTCGTGGGCCTCGCGCTTGAAATCCCCCATTCACCTAATTCACCACCAACTCTAAGTCACTTCTCACAATTAGGTTTCGCACTCCCATTTTTAAAGCGATCTTTAGGCCATTAATCAATGCTTCATACTCCGCATCATTATTTGTTGCATAAAACTGGAAATGAATTACGCTCATTAGATGATGGCCTTTTGGAGACACGAGTACTATACCCGCACCTGCTCCTCCATTGTTAACTGCCCCATCCAAATGCAAGATCCACCAGGGATGTGGAAATTCCTCCAAAGACTCTGTAACATGAGGTGGATGTAGCATCACTAAAGCTTTTTCGTCAACTGCGGAGTCAAATTCCAACAAGAAATCAGCTAAGGCTTGTCCTTTAATCGCCGTCTGGGGCATATATTCTAAATCAAACTGTCCCAACTCCACAGCCCACTTCAGCATTCTCCCCGATGACTCTGGTTTATGAAGGACTTGCCGTAGCGGGTATGACGTACGGACTTCAATTATATGGGCCTGGAAATATGGCCGTAATTTTCTTGATACAAGGATCAGGGCATAAACCAGCTTCTCCATGCTTATGTAGCGAGTTTCAGCGTCGTGCAACCGCTTGCTCACATAGTACACCGATGACTGCTGCCCATCTCCCTCTCTTACCAGAACTGCGATGATTGAATACTCAGATACTGCGAGGTACAGTATTAGAGATTCTCCATCTAATGGTTTCGACAACATGGGAGGGTTCCCCAGTTGTTCCTTGATCTTTCTAAAAGATTCTTCACATTCTGGTGTCCATACGAAGTCCTTCCCTGCCAACTTAATGGCTTTGAAGAATTCCTTGCATCTGTCGGACGATTTGGAAACGAATCGATTCAGCGCGGTAATCCTCCCTGTTAAACTCTGCATCTGTTTTACATTGGTGGGTGACTTCATATCCAACAATGCCTTGATCTTTACGGGGTTGGCTTCAATTCCCCTATGATTGATGATGAACCCGAGAAACTTGCCTGACTCCACGCCGAACACACACTTTTGTGGGTTCAACTTCATGCGAAACCTCCTTAGAATGTTAAACATTTCCATCAAATGTTCGATATGGTCATTCGCCTCCTTGGATTTTACCAACATATCATCGCCTCCTTGGATTTTACCAACATATCATCCACATACACCTCCATGGTTCTCCCAATATGGTTTTTGAACATCATATTCACCAACCGCTGATAGGTTGCGCCAACTTTAATCAATCCAAACGGCATTCCTATATAACAGTATAGCCCCCTGTCGGTGATGAAGAATGTATGCTCTTGGTCGGGACCATACATGGGGATCTGATTGTAACCCGAATATGTATCCATGAAACTTAGCAAGGCATGCCCTACCGTCGCATCAACCAACTGATCAATTTATGGGAGCGGGAAACTATCCTTTGGACATGCCTTGTTGAGATCTGTGAAATCCACACACGTCCTCCACTTCCCGTTCGGCTTTTTTATGAGCACTGGATTTGCAAGCCATTCAGGGTAGTAAGATTCTTTGATTAGTCCCACTTCCAACAATCAGTCTACTTCTTCTTTTAATGCTATCGCCCTTTCCCCGCTCACTGGGCGACGTTTTTGACGTATGCCCGTACAATTCGGGAAGATATTCAACCGGTGACACATTACTCCTACGTCGATTCCCACCATGTCCGAATGACTCCATGCGAAGACATCGAGATTTGCAATCAAGAAGCGGGTAAGACTTAACCTCATTTCATCACCTAACTGAGATCCCACTTTCAAAACCTTGTTCGGGTCATTCTTGTCGACCAAAATAGATACCGTGTCTTCGGTCGGCCCCCTTTTTTCGACAGGCATAGGGATCCTGGGATCCAAATTGAAATCAAAGTCACGGGGGTCCTCGATACCCATTATTTTATCTGAGGGCGCGTCCCCATGAGTAAGAGCATCTACCTAAAGACATGGCATGGTTTTGTGTAATGCAGGTGTAGAGGGCGCGTCCTCATTTGGAGGAGCATCAACCTCAATTTCATTTTTACTCTTCAAGGGCGCGTCCTCTTTTTGAGGAGCATCCACCTTGAAGTTATTTTCGAGACTTTGTAAAATCTCACTTCTTCCTTCCAATTTTTCCCCGTTAACCTCCTTCTGCATGGTTCACCACAACTTCTTCCATACTACGGATCCTCGAAACATTCCCCAGCGTCAAAACAGAGTTCCCGGTGATATGGGTTTCTTCCTCCTCGGGGCCTTCTACGAAATGGTGGGCATGAACCTCTCCACTTGGTTTTGTATGAATGTCCTCCGCACCCTCAAATGGAAGACCCTTTCCCTCGTATCTTCTCCTGCGGAATTCCTTAACAACCTTGTGATAGCAGTCGCGTGACTCGTATTACGACCCTCTCAGACTGCCTACCATGTTAGGTGTTGGGAACTTTATCATCAAGTGATGTATTGAGGTTATCACCCTGAACGCCCGTAACCACGGTCTTCCCACCAACACGTTGTGCGCAGAATCCTGATCCAACACTTTGAAATCTATCATTTTAGTGACAGACAAAGCTCCTTCCCCAAGGATAACGGGAAGCCTAACTGAACCCATAACCCTTACTGCTTCTCCAGTAAATCCATAGATGTGTGCATCTTTAAAATACATGTCGCTATCCGGGAAACCCAATTTTTTCTATGTGCTGTAATACAAGATGCTTGCAGAGCTCCCGTTGTCCAAGAAGACCCGATGCACGTTCATTGCTCTGATAAGCATAGTTATTACTAGCGCATCATTATGGGGATGATGTACCCATCTTGACTCTCTCTCCCTGAACGTAATATCAGCTGACTCCCCTTTGAATATTTTTGGAGGTCTATCTTCCAAACTATGAATGTTGGTGAGTG
Organism: Apium graveolens; assembly: GCF_009905375.1. NCBI lineage: Eukaryota > Viridiplantae > Streptophyta > Magnoliopsida > Apiales > Apiaceae > Apium > Apium graveolens. Next base: position 71,271 of record NW_027417385.1, read on the forward strand.
GCGGGTGTCGTGCTTCCCTTGCATTTCTTTCCAATGCCCGATTACTGTCACCGATAAAGGGATGTCCTCCAAAAATTGCCCTGATACTACCAGCTCTTTCGAACTTAACCTCCGCTATCTTTTCAGCTTCTTCTTCTCGCGGGGGTTGCCTTTCATCTTTCCCCTTGTCATCATTCCCCCTGCATCGTTTCACCTTGTCAATCCATTCTCCCAGGTATCCCGCCTTGATCAACTCTTCAATCTCATCTTTCAAGTGATGACACTCATCGGTGTCATGGCCGGTAGACTCATGGTAATCGTAATACTTCTTCTTATCTCTACTCTGCCATGAAGTCAGACGGTCTGGTTTCTTGAAGATTCATCTGTCCTTATTCAGCTTGAAGATATGATCAATGGATGCTGCCAGTGGAGTGTAGTTGCTTACTCTCCTTTCATAGTTCGATGGCAGGCTCCATTCTCTCCGTGTGCTCACGGCGTTTACCTTATTAGGGCTTCTGGCATTCCGTCGATAATCTGGGCTCACGGATCTATCTCTCCTCTTAGTTCTCCCCTTGGAGTTGTGGGTGTTATCATTCTTTCTTGTTTCTGCTTTGAATGATTCCGCCTGCGCAAGTACATCAGCCAACGACACAGGGTCCTTCCCTTGCAGGTGCTTCCAAAAATCTGTTCCCACACGCAGACCAGCTATGAGAAGTATTTTCAGTGTTTCATCAGTTGCGCCCCTCACCAAAGTAGACTCTGCATTGAACCTTTTAAAGTATGAGGTCATGCTTTCCCCCTCTTTCTGTTTCACATTGGCCAGCATAGTAACTGGCGGTGTATACTTCACTGCAGCCTGAAACTGAGTTAGAAACAAGGTTTTCATCTGTTCCTAGGATGTGATCACACCTGGACCAAGTTTCTGGAACCACTTCTGAGCGCCTTCTCTAAAGGTGGCCGCCAGGAGACGGCATCGAGCCAAATTAGGTACTTGATATACATCCATCTCAATATTAAAATGCCCTAGAAACTCCACAGGGTCAGAGTTCCCATGAAAACGCAAGTCATTGGTTGTGTTCCTGTATCCTGTCGGCAATTGCGCCTCCCTCACAATAGCAGCAAAAGGAGAAGGAGCTTGAGCATTCGCTGTTACTCTTCCTCCTTCAAGATGGTTGAACAACCTCTTAAGATCGTTCACATTAAACGTCCCTACTCCAGGAATAGTTTGAACATTAGGTTGTTGGGGTTGCTCCGTAACTTGTTGCAGTTCCCCTTGATTACCCCTCGGGTGTAGCGGTGGATCTCGCCGCCCCTCGCCCTGAGGCTATGGCTGCAGTATGTTACCATCTTGATTTTGAACATTGTCCCGCACGCGGGTTCCTCCGAGCCGCGTCACGGTACTTCCTCATTATTCTGCAACCTTTCTTGAATTTGCACGCCGTCCCGGTCATGAGGACGTGTCCTGAAACCATTGCCCGTAGCACTGTGGGAAGCTACTGGAACAACGACAGGAGCTTCTTCAATGAAGAGCGCGCCACCTCTCCTACCATTGTAGGGTGCCCTTCCATGTGGGTATCCCATCCTTCCTCGCCCATTCCTTTGATAGCCTCGCTAATAATTCCCGAACCTTCCTCGCGGAGGGGCATACTCATGTTCGCGGTGCCGCACCCTATCATCCCTTTGGTATGTAGGGGGCACACGCGTTGTGTCACGGGGCCTCGCTTCTCCAGCGTTTCCTTTCTTTTGCCATTCTACCAGCAGCATTCTCAAATCATCATCCTCCAACCTTATGCCGAGCCTTCTTTTTAAGGTGGAAAAATCTCTTCCTTCCCCATCTTGATTCTGAGTATTTTCCACACGACTGATAAGTGGCATTTTATACCACTTAGAACATCTTAAAATGGCTTAAATTGGTGCCTTGAAATCAAGTATTTTGTGTATTTGATGCGTTTTTCTAGTGTTTATGCATTTCAGGGTATTAGTTATATTTCGGAGGAGTAATCATCAAGAATAAGCCTTGGCATGTGTTCACCATTGAGAGAGGAAAGAAAGGGGTAGATTACGGTGAAGAAACGGAGCAAACTCAGGAATTTTCCAGTAGGGTCCTGAGCGCCCGCTCAGCAATGCTGAGCGGCCGCGCAGAAAGCTGAGCGCCCGCTCAGCTATGCTGAGCGGCCGCGCAGGGTCGGGAAAAAAGATAATTTATTTTAGGACTTCTACTTCTGTTTGGCTTCCACTTCTATGTAATCTGAGTTTTATGGGACTAATATATAAGTAGATTTGGAGACGTTTTCAGGAGGGGGTCGTGGTATTAAGCAAGGAGCGAAGGAGATAAGGAAGAAGACCATTTTAGCACACAACAATGAAGAGGAAGCATATTTTCTTGTGATTCTTATTTCGTTATAACGTTGGATGCTAGTTTTCTTACTTTGAACCTATTTACTCTTGTGACGTACTCTGATTTAATATAATTAGTTTAGTTATTATTTTCTTGTGTTTGTTTATCATGATTTATATGAACCCATGATGACGATGAGTGTTATTATGGGCTAATCGTGATCATGGGGTTGCAACAGATTTACTATGGAATTTCTTAGTTAATTGTTTAATACTTTAGTGTGTGATGATTGTATGATATCTAGTATTGGTTGTGCGTATTCGTCTTATGTGCGTCGCGAACATATAAGATAGGGTATTAATCTCTTGTGAAGCGACGGTGGATCTTGAGATTTAGAACTTGCCATGCTAGCATAGGTTCATGTATGATGTGCATGATTAGTGGGTAACTCTAATAGTTTTATTCGCCCTGTGTAATCAAAAGGAATAACTTGTGCTTAAATCGTTGTGTTGTCAATTTCTGTAGACATATAGGAACTCAGCATAATTGATGACTATTCAACTTCTATCTTAATTGTGGATGCTTGGTAGAATGGTATTAGTACAATGAAAGTTGGCTTTTATCAGTTTCGTGTTATTCGATTAATATCATCACTGTCACATGCTAAAGGTAATAACAATAACTATTGGAGGAAGTAGTAATGAAGTTGTGATCTCATGAGTGTTTTAATATTGTTAATTTGAAGTGTTAATTAAGTGATTAATTAAGTAATTAATTGTTGTTAATATTTAGTCAACAATTCTAAGTGTTAGTGTCTTAACATTGAGAAGTAATCATACATTGGTGCGTGAGTTTAATTAAACAATAATTAGTCTGAGTCTCTGTGGGAATGAACTAGAAAGTATTCTATATTACTTGCGAACGCGTATACTTGCGTGAATATTAGCGCGTGTTTTCGCCCTAACAAGTTTTTGGCGCCGCTGCCGGGGACTCGGCGTATTTGTTTAGTTTATGTACTTACCATCATTGGTCATTAGGACTCAGTGATTAGGACGTAGTAGTTACTTATTGTTTCCAGTTGTGTTTCAGGTACTTTAGCGAGCGTTTATGCAAACTCGTTCTCGTACTCGCAAGAGGACTTTAGATACAGCTGAGGAGACAGACGAAGTTCTTGATATTCCGGAGAAGATAGATTTTGAAGATTCGGATTCAGGAACTGAGCAGAAAGAACCAGTAAACATGGGTGATCATATTGTTCAGGCTGATCCAGCTCTTATGGACTTTTCTCGGCCAAAAATTGATGACATTCAGTCAAGCATTCTTCATCCGGCTATTCAAGCTAACACCTTTGAAATCAAGCTGGGCACTATTCAGATGGTGCAGAATTCTGTTTCTTTTGGAGGAGCTGTGACTGAAGACCCCAACATGCACATAAGGAATTTTGTCGAGATCTGCATCACTTTCAAGTATAATGGCGTGACTGATGAGGCTATCAAGCTGAGGCTTTTCCCATTCTCACTGAGGGACAAAGCTAAGGACTGGTTACATTCTGAACCAGCTGGGTCCATCACTACTTAGCAAGATCTTGCGCAAAAGTTTCTGGTGAAGTTTTATCCGATGGCAAAGACTGCTGCTATGAGGAGTGCTCTTACTCAGTTTGCGCAGCAACCTACAGAATCTATGTGCGAAGCTTGGGAACACTACAAAGAAATGTTGAGGAAGTGTCCACATCATGGAATGCCCGATTGGATGGTGATCACTGGTTTCTATAATGGTTTGGGGGCCCAATCTCGGCCCATGCTCGATGCAGCAGCTGGAGGCGCCTTATGGGCTAAAAGCTATACTGAGGCTTATAATCTTATCGAGACTATGGCTGCAAATGAGCATCAAAACCCAACTCATAGGATGATGTCTGGGAAGGTAGCAGGTATTCTGGAAGTCGATGCAGCCACCGCTATTGCAGCACAGCTTCAAGCGCTGTTAATGAAGGTTGATTCTCTGGCTACATATGGAGTTAATCAAATAGCTATGGTTTGTAAGCTTTGTGCAGGTTCTCATGCTACGGATCAGTGTTCTCTTGTCAACGAATCTGTTCAGTATGTGAATAATTATCAGCGACAGCAGTAGCCTGTGCCAGCTACTTATCATCCTAATAACAGAAATCATCCAAATTTCAGCTGGGGTAATACTCAGAATGCTATTCAGCCACCATATCAGCAAGGTGTGAGTAAACAGTTTAATCCACCTGGATTCCAGCAAACACAACAGTATGCTCAAAGGCAATCATATCCTCAACAGGGAAGTGCAGCTGCACCTACTAGTGCTGATTTTGAGAAACTTAAGCTGTTATGCAAGAGTCAGGAGGTTTCGATCAAGACCTTGGAAAATCAAATCGGTCAAATAGCCAATGCAGTGCTCAATCGTCAACCTGGCACACTTCCCAGTGACACGGAAGTACCAGGCAGGAAGGAAGCTAAAGAGCAAGTCAAGGCTATTATCTTAAGGTCTGGGAAAGTTGCTGATTCTGAAAGGCCAAAAGAAGGAGAAGCTGAAATTAGAGATGAAGAAGCTAAACAAAAGGAGAAAGCGGCGGAACCAAGGAAGACTACTGTTGAACACACTCTGCCTGATGGTAATACAGGGGAGAAACAGCTCTATCCTCCACCACCGTTTCCTAAGAGATTGCAGCAACAAAAGCTGGATAGACAGTTCGGTAAGTTTCTGGAGGTGTTCAAGAAACTTCACATCAATATACCTTTTGCTGAGGCTCTGGAGCAAATGCCTAGTTATGCGAAGTTTATGAAGAGTATTCTTTCAAGGAAGGTGAAACTGGATGACCTTGAGACCGTTGCTCTCACGGAAGAATGCAGCGCTGTTCTGCATCAAAAGTTACCTCCAAAACTGAAAGATCCAGGTAGCTTCACCATTCCTTGCACCATTGGCAAGTTGACTTTTGACAAGTGCCTTTGTGATTTGGGAGCAAGCATCAATCTGATGCCGTTGTCGATCTTTAAAAAGTTGGATTTGCCTGATCCAAAACCCATATACATGTCTCTACAATTGGCTGATCGTTATATTACTTATCCAAGGGGCATAGTGGAGGATGTGCTAGTCAAGGTGGATAAGCTTTTCTTTTCTGCAGATTTTGTTATTCTGGATTTTGAGGAAGATAAGAAGATTCCCATAATCTTGGGAAGACCTTTCTTGGCTACTGGCCGTACCTTGATAGATGTGCAGAAAGGTGAACTTACTATGCGGGTACAAGATCAGGATGTGACCTTCAACGTATTCAAGGCAATGAAATTCCCTACAGAAGATGAGGAGTGCTTAAAAGTGGATGTGATTGATTCTGCGGTTACTTCGGAACTCGATCGCATGTTAATGTCTGATGCATTGGAAAAGGCCTTAGTGGGGGATTTTGACAGTGATGATGAAGATGGCAACGAGCAATTACAATATCTGAATGCTTCTCCCTGGAAGTGAAAGCTGGACATGCCATTTGAATCTCTTGGTACTTCTGACCTCAAGAATGCTGAAGGAAAGCTCAAACCATCAATAGAGGAAGCACCTACCTTGGAGCTCAAGCCATTACCTGAACACTTGAGGTATGCTTTTTTAGGTGATGCATCTACTTTATCTGTTATTATTGCATCTGACCTTTCAGGTAGTGAGGAAGACAAGCTCTTAAGGATTTTGAGAGAATTCAAATCGGCTATTGGATGGACCATAGCAGATATCAAGGGGATCAGCCCTTCATATTGTATGCATAAAATTCTGCTAGAGGAAGGTAGTAAGCAGACTGTTGAACAGCAGCGCAGACTTAATCCTATCATGAAGGAGGTGGTGAAGAAAGAAATTCTGAAATGGCTAGATGCCGGCATCATTTATCCTATTTCTGATAGTTCTTGGGTGAGCCCCGTACAATGTGTACCTAAGAAAGGAGGTATTACTGTGGTAGCAAATGAGAAGAATGAGCTCATCCCCACTCGAACAGTTACAGGATGGAGAGTATGCATGGATTATCGAAAGTTGAACAAAGCCACGAGGAAGGATCACTTCCCTCTTCCATTCATTGATCAAATGCTTGACAGGTTGGCTGGTCATGAGTATTATTGTCTTCTGGATGGCTATTCAGGGTATAAACAGATTTGTATTGCTCCAGAGGATCAGGAAAAGACTACCTTCACTTGTCCATTTGGCACGTTTGCTTTTCGCAGAGTTTCGTTTGGGTTATGTGGCGCCCCGACCACTTTTCAGAGATGTATGATGGCTATATTCTCTGACATGATTGGAAATAATGTCGAGGTGTTCATGGACGACTTCTCCGTCTTTGGACATTCATTTGATGAATGTTTGAATAATCTTCGTGCCGTACTCAAAAGGTGCGTTGAAACTAATTTGGTGCTCAATTGGGAGAAATGTCATTTTATGGTGCGTGAAGGCATTATTCTTGGACATAAGGTCTCTAGCAAGGGTCTGGAGGTGGACAAGGCCAAGGTGGGAGTCACTGAAAATCTTCCACCACTGTAATAACCCCCAAAATTTTGAACTTTTTGTAACCCTTATGAATAGTGTTTTTGCTGAATGAGAAAACTTTTCATGCCACACTATGTAGGGGTTCTGTTATTGATATTCTGAGATTTTATTAGTACTCTATATGGTATATAAGTGTATGTAAAGATCGTCAGAATCCAATTCTGAACACTTTGATTTTTCCCGGAAATCCACTAGATACGGAAAGAATTGAGTATAAGGTAAGAGGATAAAAAGGATTTAAATTAAAGGATTATAAGAGAGGATCATAAAAGGATTATAATGTATTGAGAAAGGTTAAGGAAACCCAAGTAATAAGATCCCGGGTATGATCCCTCAAACGAGAAACGAGAACGAAAGTTAAGCAAACCGTATAACAGATCAGCGGTCATTAGGCAAACAATTAGGAAGTTAATCAAGGAAATTAGGGATGATGAGGTCATCCAACCAATAAGAAGAGGGCAAGTAAGGGATGATGACATCACAAAGTGACATAAGCATGACATAAGGGAAAGGAGGTGTGGTTGATTTAAAACCACACAAAGTTCAAGGTTAGAAAGGTAATTAACCAAAAACAAAACAAAAACAACCAAGCTAGGCAAAACAAATCAAAAAAACAAAATCATTTCATTCTTCAACATTGCTCTCGGCTTTTCTTCATTTCAAGAAGAAGAATTTTCAAAATTCAAGTTCCAAGCTTCCTTAATTGGTAAGATAATTATCTAGTACTCCTTATGCATAGATATGGCTATCTTATAAGTTTAAGCCTCCAATTCATTCTCAATCTCTTCCAAGAAATCAATGAAGAAGATAATGAATAGTGATTTCAAGATTTTTAACTTGATTTTTCTTGTTTTTCCTTTAAGATCCAAGCATCCCTAAGACATCTCAAGGCTTCTTAAGGCTTCCTAGCTACTCCAATCACTTCAAGGAAGGTATAACATCTCCAAACCCTAGATTTACTTGTATATTAGGATGATTTTGATTGTTATGGTAAAAGAGTAGCTTGATGCTTGTTGGTTTAGAGTTTGGGTTGGAATGGTAGTGAATTGAATGTTGAAATCTTATTGATTGGTTAAAGGACTTAAGTATAGTTTAAATTCAAGTTTAAGAATAAGTATAAATTGTTAATGTTGAGTTGATTGGGGCTGTTATGATGTAGTGTGGATGGATGTTGGTTGTATGAATGAATTTGGATTGATTGGTGGTTGAATTGGAATGGTATAAAATTGGGAAATCGTGTAAACATAGCCGTCGTAATGTCCGATTTACTTTAGACTGCTTTTGTTCATAACATTAGGACCTGAGAACTCCCTGCTAGATTTTGACCATTTCCATGTTTAGATAGTTCATGTTACGAACTTCGTTTTGATATGTGGTTCGTTTGATTCCGATGTACGGTTTAGGAGAAACGGCCGTTTTAAGTAACGACGTTTCGTGAACGAATCATTACCCCTCGCCTTACTTTGAAACCTTGGTTAAAGACCTTAAAGGACTAATTGGAGTATGAAACATTTATGTAAAGTGTGTTAGGTAGTTCGTAAGACATTCGCGAAAGAATCGCCTTAAAACTCGTAATGGTTAATTTATTAAAAATGGTGGAGCCGGGAGTACTCGAGCGACTTAAGAGAATCATTAAGCGCAAAGCGAGCGTTAGAGTCTAAATTGGTTAAAGTATAGATTTACAAGTGACTTTGGTTTAATTCCAACTTATATGTTGTTTATAGGTTACCAGACTCGTCCCAAGCCATTTATAACCCCCAGTCGCTCAGGCAAGTTTTCTACCCGCTATACTGTTGTTGTGATGTATATATGTATATGCATTGTCTTGTGATAAATGCATGTTGGTTAATTAGCAAATTCTTGCGATATATTGTAGCATGTGATATAGAATATATGCATGTCTATTCCGTAATCTTGATACATATATCTGTTGATTCAGTTGCATAATACCTATGCTAGAGATAAGCGGTATTTGAGTTTACCCTTAGTATAGGGGATCAAAAGGTGAACATATTTCTAAACCGGGAGTCGATGTTCCCGAGTATAATATATATATTTATATATATATATGGTTATAGTTTTCAAAACTATTAATCGAATAAGGTTTATTCGATAACTTTAACTTTATTTTATTTAATGAATATTATTTGAATATTCATTCGAGGGCTTATGACTCTGTTTATTCTATTTAATGATTATTATTTAAATATTCATTTGAGGATGTATGACTCCGTTTATTTTATTTAATGAATATTATTTATAATATTCATTCGAGGTATTATGACTCCGCTTATTATTTAATAATATTCTTTATTTTATTAAAGAATAATGTTTCGATAATCAAACTTATTTTCGATTATTCAAATAAAGATAGTACTTTCGTATAAGTATATCTTTGGTTATTTAATATTCATTTGAAGTATGAGTTTTAAAAACTTCTACTTTGATTGTTTTTATAAGGATTATCTTTATGAGAATATTATTTAAATAATAATATTCAGATATTTCTAATATATCGGGACTGATTTATTTTAATAAATCAGCAGTACTCCAAACATTCTTAAAAATGTTTTCGAGTCTTCAAATGATTTCTAAAAGTTAGGGCGGATCCCCAAACTCATTCTTTTATATTTAAGATCCTCCTTTCGAAGGGGATTTAAATACTCGCTCAAAACCTGGGGGATCCGGCTCTGTGGTGTATTTTACATTCGCAACGTGGTTGCTGTTTTGAGAAAACAATTTGATTACTTGCCCAACGTTCGGGAAGTAAGTCCATCTAATTGAGTCGGCATAAGCGACAGGCCGGGGTACGGTCTATCAAAGTGTAAGTGGCTGGGTGGCAGTCCATCAACGCGTAAGAGGCCGGGTGGCGGTCCAGCACAAGGTCCTAATGAGGCCAGGGTGATGACCGGTGGGGGATTCATCCATCTACTAGTAGAAAAGGTTACTTATTGGTATCTTTTCCTGATCAGCAAGATATCGGGTTTATGCCAAAATTCTTTTCCTTTCCAAAATTCATTGGATGTTACAAACTCTGTTCATACTTTACATAACAGAGGTTCCAGGAAATGTTTAAGAGATATATATGTGTATATATATATCGGGACTAAATAAAGTATCTCGTAACTTTATTTCATTCAATAATATTTTAAAGATTGAATCTATTCAAGTCTTAACTTGTGGTCTCATCTATGGGATGACCTTTTGAAACCTATAATACTTTGAACAGTGGTAGTTCAAGTAGCTTTATAAATGATATAAGTATAGTGAAGTATTTGATAACTTCATCCCTTGTTTTTGCTTATATCCAGTAAGTAATTATCTTTCACCTGATAAAGGTTTCCAGCAAGTTATCCATTTAGATGCTTGCGTTATTGTTTAAACTATATATTATCTTGCGAGCTGTAATGCTCACTCTTGCTTTATTTCTTCATCACATGACAACAGTTAGGAAAGATGGCCGGACTCAAGCAGACCCAGCGCAAGAGCGTGGGAAGCGCCCCGCGCCTTCCCGTTAAGATCATAGCTGCTATAGCTGCAGAGGTAGATCTATTTGTAGATCAGACCTTCTACTTTTGGGAATCAATTATGTATAATTATAACTTGTGGCAGATAATGGCAATTAATTGTAAACTTATCAAGTAATCATTTTTGGGTTGTAATAACTTTTAAATTGTGGATTCAAAGACTTGTACTTATTTCAATTTCATCTCTGAGACTATAACGGGTTGTGGTGTGTGTTAGTGTGGGGTCACAGCATGAGGTTATTTATTGTTAATTAAGTGAAGTGATATTGTGGAAATAAAGACCGTGACGACCCGGATCCCTGACCCCGGATCTGGGGGTGTTACAGAAATGGTATCAGAGCTAAGCGTTATAAACCTCAGAGATGATGCGACGATATAATAATAAACTCACAAAGATAATAAGAACTCTTGCCAAGTTCATGGTCGGACTACTTAAAGTAGCGTTGACAGTTAAAACCCTTACGGGAACCCTTATAAGTATCATGATAGTAACTTAGCTCGTTTAATGTGTAGGCGCATGAGATAGAGGGCCCTGAGATGTTCGAGCATGAGCATGATGAGGAACTGCTAGATGTCGAGGATCAGGAGGAGCCTGAGATGGAGGAGGATGAGGAGGACCCCTCAGAGGAGTCAGAGACAGAGGTCATTGCTATTTCAGATGAGGAGGACCCGGATGAGGTCCCAGTAGCTGAGGAGCGTGTCGGACCTATGGTAGTATACACTGGTACCCCTTTACCCACACTCCCGGTGGTCAGAGCTCCTACCCCTCCACCACTATCTTGGATCCCCTATGATGACAACTCAGAGACCCATACTTCCGAGCCTAGGCAGACCGAGGAGGCACCCCCAGCGGCTCCGGATTCACCACCTCTCGACCCTGCCCATAGGCACTCTTTGTTAGCCCACGGCTATGTTCAGGATGTACTGAGGACCCGAGTGGCTGTTGCTGAGGCCCGGCTGGATGAGGCCAGGAGGGAGTTGGATGCGGAGAGGGCGGGTAGGCGTACCCGATCTTATGAGACTAGGGCTGCTATACCCCGATCCTTGAGGAGGGAGCTGACGGGGATAGAGCTCACATCCCGAGCGAGACTCAGATCGCTCCAGGGGGACAGGCATGGTAGGATCTCCAGGCGGCAGGCCGACTATATCTTCCGTCGTGCGATGGAAAGGGTATGGGAGCTGACCCGCTCCGGTGTGTGATTCAGGATTGATGATGGGATAGTCTAGTTGTCTAGTTAGTCGAGGCCTTAGTAAGAGCCAATTTTTCGGGATAGTTGACTTGTATATAGCATCCTTTTTTCTGACTAGACGGATAGACTAGTGTGTATCACTTTTGGGACAGATGGCTGTAGCACTGTTGTACTTTTGACAAGATCAAACTATGTATTTCTCGCATTATGTATATATTTGTTTCCTTTCAGTTCAGTTCCTTAGTGACGAGATCACTGTTTTTATCATTATTACTGCACTTCTTATTAGAACTGTCATAAAACATTAGAATTGCGAGATACATTCTCCCCATTATAGAGCTGTGCAAGGCACAATGTTGAGTATGATTGTGACCTAACGTTGAATTTCCCAATAATTTATTTTATCAGTATCATGCCGCCAAGAAAGATTGGAACTAGAGCGAACCCTGGATCTGAGGACCAGGGAAGCCATAACCAGGACGATAGGAACCAGGAACACAGTGAAGAGAAGACGAGGATTATGTTGAACAGGATGACTCCCTGTATGAAGAGGAGGATGAGACATATGATGTTGAGGGATTTGAAATAGAGGCTGAGGGAGGAGAAACTGAGGTTGAGCAACCAATACCAAACCCAGGCATGGATCCCATGGGCCAGTTCATGCAACTACTAAGACAGAACTTGGAACGTCAACCCAACCCACCCCCTCAAGGAAATAACAATGTTGTGGCAAACTCTTTCAGGGCTTTTAAGTCCCTTAAGCCCCCTGAGTTCCACGGATCAGCCGACCCAGTTGAGGCAAGGGCATGGTTAAAGGAAATGGAGAAATCCTTTGAGATTCTGAGTATCGATGAGGCACAGAAGACTGTATTTGCTACCTACCTTCTGAAAGGAGAGGCTAACTACTGGTGGGAGGCCAAGAAAAACATGGAGGCATATGCTATTATAACCTGGGAAAGATTCAGTCAGTTGTTTCTGGGAAAATATTTCCCGAGGTTTATGGAAAACCTGATGGAGCTCAAGTTCTTGGAGCTAAAGCAGAATAACTTATCTGTAGCAGAGTACGAAGCGAAATGTACTGAGTTATCAAGGTTTGTGCCGGAGTTTGTGAGCACCGAGGAAAAGAAAGCTAGGAGGTTTCAGCAGGGACTGAAACCGTGGATTCAGAATAGGGTGGCAATCCTTGAACTTACTGATTATGCCACTCTGGTGCAAAAGGCAACAATTGTAGAAGCCGGAAGTGAACAGATGCAGAAGGAAAGAGAGAAGAAGGGAATAAAGAGGAAAAGTATGAGCATGGGTGGAGGTTCCGCAGGAAGGAACTTCCCAACTAGAGTTAATAGGGGAGCAGTGTTCCTACCGGGAAAGGACATTGGGTTTAAGCGGCCAATGAGTGTAAATGTGAGCCAGAGCGGCCAGAAGTCAAGAATGTCCTATTCCAACCAGTCTCGACCCCCATTGTCAGCCTGTAACACTTGTGGAAGGATGCATTCTGGGGAGTGTAAAGGAAAGCCGGTAATCTGCTTCAAGTGTGGTCGAGAGGGTCACTATTCGGACAAGTGCACTTCGCCAACCCCCATTACCCGCCCAACCACCACTTGTCATCAGTGTGGACGCCCGTGTCGGAAGAGGGAATGCCCAATGAACAAACCAGCAGCTTCGGGAGCAAGCAGGGCTGCTTCTAATAAGCCACCTACTGCAAGGACTTTCAACATGACAGTCCAGGATGCTATGAAAGATTCAGATGTGATAGCAGGTACCCTTTCTCTAAATTCAGTCAGTGCAAATGTTTTATTTGATTCAGGAGCAACTAAATCTTTTATATCAAGGGACTTTGCGCATAAATTAAGACTTAAAGCTGAACCCTTGATAGAGCCCTTACAAGTAGAAATAGCCAACCATGAAGTTATTCTTGTTAATCTGATTCACCCCGCCTGTGAGTTAGGCATAGGGGAACAATCTTTCAGTGTTGATCTGATTCCTTTTAAGTTAGGAGAATTTGATATAATTTTGGGAATGGACTGGCTATCTAGCAATGATGCTCAGATAGACTGTAAGGGGAAGAAAGTTAAGTTAAATATTTCAGGAAAGAAAGAAGTCATATTTAGGGGAAAGAGGCAGACGCAGAAATTTTTGACTATGGCCCAGGCCAGAAGGATGCTACGAAAAGGAAACGAGGCTTACCTAGCCTATGTGGTAGACACGCAAAAGGAGGTGCCCAACTTACAAGATATTCCAGTAGTCAACGAATTTGAAGATGTATTTCCACAAGACCTTCCGGGATTACCACCCGATAGAGTGATTGAATTTGCTATTGAGTTGGCCCCAGGGACGGCGCCAGTTTCAAAAGCACCTTACCGGTTAGCCCCGTTAGAAATGAAGGAATTAGCTACCCAATTGTAGGAACTCTTGGATAAGGGTATGATAAGACCCAGTGTGTCTCCGTTGGGAGCACCAGTTTTATTTGTTAAGAAGAAAGATGGGAGCATGAGGCTGTGCATCGACTATCGAGAGTTGAACAAGCTAACCATAAAGAAGAGGTACCCGTTACCTAGAATAGACGATCTGTTCGACCAACTAAAGGATGCTGTTTATTTTTCCAAGATTGACCTGAGAACTGGATATCACCAACTAAAGATTAAACCCGAAGATATTCCCAAGACAGCATTCCGTACCAGGTATGAGCATTATGAGTTCTTGGTAATGTCCTTGGGATTAACCAACGCCCCAGCGGCTTTCATGGATTTAATGAATAGAGTATTTAAGAAGTACTTGGACAAGTGTGTGATAGTTTTTATTGATGATATTTTGATCTACTCAAGGACTGAGGCAGAACATGCAGAGCATTTGAGGATAGCTCTAGGAATACTCAGAGAGGAACAGTTATATGCCAAATTCTCGAAGTGTGAATTCTGGCGGAATGAAGTACAGTTTTTAGGACATGTGATCAATAAAGAAGGAGTATTGGTCGACCCCTCCAAGATAGAGGCGGTCTCAAATTGGGAAAGGCCAACCACACCCACAGAGGTAAGGAGTTTCATAGGATTGGTTGGCTACTATCGTAGATTTGTGCAGGACTTTGCGAAGATCGCAGCCCCTTTGACACGACTTACTCGTAAGACAGAGAAGTTTGAATGGACAGAGAAATGCGAGAACAGTTTTCAGGAATTAAAGAAAAGGTTGGTAACGGCCCCGGTGTTGGCATTGCCAGACGGAAAAGGAGATTTTGTGATATATAGTGACGCGTCGCACAAAGGATTAGGGTGTGTGCTTATGCAGCATGGTAAAGTGATTGTGTATGCATTAAGACAACTGAAGGAATACGAGATTATATATCCTACCCATGATCTTGAGCTAGCGGCAATAGTTTTTTCCTTAAAAATTTGGAGGCACTACTTGTATGGAGAGAAGTGCGAGATTTTCACAGACCATAAGAGCCTCAAGTACATATTTACGCAGAAAGAGCTCAACATGCGCCAGAGGAGATGGTTAGAACTAATCAAGGACTATGATTGTGAGATTCTCTATCATCCGGGGAAAGCCAATGTGGTGGTTGATGCCCTCAGTAGGAAGGAATGGCTCAGAATGATAATGACTTCGGAGAAATTAATCAGGGATTTCGAAAGAATGGAAATAGAAGTAAAGGTAACCGGAACCGGAACTGAAAAGCTGTTTGAGATATCAATGCAGCCAGAGTTATTAGAAAAGATTAGATTGTGCCAAGAAAGAATGATGAATGAGGGCAGAGAGTCAATGACTGAAGAAGAGATCCATACTGAGAGAGACAATAAGGGGATAATGAGGTATTCCTACAGGATTTGGGTTCCAAATGTTCAAGAACTTAAAGACGAGATTTTGGATGAAAGCCATAGTTCAAGGTATTCCATTCACCTGGGAAGCACCAAGATGTATAGGGATTTGAAGTAATATTACTGGTGGCCCAACATGAAGAGGGACGTAGCAGAATGGGTAAGCAAATGTTTGACTTGCCAAAGAGTAAAGGCAGAGCACCAGAGACCCAGTGGACTTTTACGACCCCTGGAGATTCCTGAGTGGAAATGGGAATAGATAGCGATGGATTTTGTTGTAGGCTTGCCAAGGACGAAAGCCAATCATGACGCCATATGGGTAATTATAGACCGACTGACAAAGTCAGCTCATTTCATTCCTATCAATGAGAGATACACAGTCGATAGACTGGTGGACATTTACCTTAAGGAAATAGTGACGCGACATGGAGTCCCAGCGTCCATTGTCTCAGACCGAGACCCCAGATTCAACTCCAGATTTTGGAAGAGCTTTCAAGAGTGTGCGGGGACCAAGTTAAATATGAGTACTGCGTACCATCCCCAGACGGATGGGCAGAGTGAAAGGACCATCCAGACACTAGAGGATATGTTGAGAGTCTGTGCAATAGACTTTAAAGGAAGTTGGGATGATCACTTGCCGTTGATCGAGTTTTCTTATAACAATAGCTTTCATGCTAGTATCGGAATGCCGCCTTATGAGGCCCTGTATGGAAGAAGGTGTTGATCTCCCTTATACTGGGATGAAGTAGGGGAGCGGAAGATGCTCGGACCCGAAGTGGTCCAAAGGACCAAAGACATAGTGGATCTTATCAGAGGGCGGCTTGTAGCAGCCCAAGACAGACAGAAGAAATATGCAGACCTAGCCCGAAAGGACAAGGAATATAAAATAGGGGACTTAGTACTGCTGAAGGTATCCCCTTGGAAGGGATTAATGAGATTTGGAAAGAAAGGAAAACTAAGCCCAAGATACATTGGACCTTTTGAGATACCAAGACGGATTGGGAAGTTGGTTTACGAGCTAGCCTTATCCCCGAACCTACAATAAGTTCATAATGTGTTCCATGTGTCAATGCTAAGGAAGTATCATCGGGATGCCAGACACGTAGTGGAGTACGAGCAGGTGGATATGCAACCAGATCTGACTTACGTGGAGAAGCCAGTAAGGATTATAGATAAGAAGGAGCAGGTGCTTCGGAACAAAGTGATCAAGCTAGTCAGAGTGCTATGGCAGAATCATAATATGGAAGAATCAACTTGGGAACTAGAGAGTGCAATGCTAGAAAAGTACCCCCATTTGTTTTCTATTTGATTCCGGGACGGAATCCTTTTAAGGAGGGGAGACTGTAATAACCCCCAAAATTTTGAACTTTTTGTAACCCTTATGAATAGTGTTTTTGCTGAATGAGAAAACTTTTCATGCCACACTATGTAGGGGTTCTGTTATTGATATTCTGAGATTTTATTAGTACTCTATATGGTATATAAGTGTATGTAAAGATCGTCAGAATCCGATTCCGAACACTTTGATTTTTCCCGGAAATCCACTAGATACGGAAAGAATTGAGTATAAGGTAACATGATAAAAAGGATTTAAATTAAAGGATTATAAGAGAGGATCATAAAAGGATTATAATGTATTGAGAAAGGTTAAGGAAACCCAAGTAATAAGATCCCGGGTATGATCCCTCAAACGAGAAACGAGAACGAAAGTTAAGCGAACCGTATAATAGATCAGCGGTCATTAGGCAAACAATTAGGAAGTTAATCAAGGAGGTTAGGGATGATGAGGTCATCCAACCAATAAGAAGAGGGCAAGTAAGGGATGATGACATCACAAAGTGACATAAGCATGACATAAGGGGAAGGAGGTGTGGTTGATTTAAAACCACACAAAGTTCAAGGTTAGAAAGGTAATTAACCAAAAACAAAACAAAAACAACCAAGCTAGGCAAAACAAATCAAAAACACAAAATCATTTCATTCTTCAACATTGCTCTCGGCTTTTCTTCATTTCAAGAAGAAGAATTTTCAAAATTCAAGTTCCAAGCTTCCTTAATTGGTAAGATAATTATCTAGTACTCCTTATGCATATATATAGCTATCTTATAAGTTTAAGCCTCCAATTCATTCTCAATCTCTTCCAAGAAATCAATGAAGAAGATAATGAATAGTGATTTCAAGATTTTTAACTTGATTTTTCTTGTTTTTCCTGTAAGATCCAAGCATCCCTAAGACATCTCAAGGCTTCTTAAGGCTTCCTAGCTACTCCAATCACTTCAAGGAAGGTATAACATCTCCAAACCCTAGCTTTACTTGTATATTAGGATGATTTTGATTGTTATGGTAAAAGAGTAGATTGATGCTTGTTGGTTTAGAGTTTGGGTTGGAATGGTAGTGAATTGAATGTTGAAATCTTATTGATTGGTTAAAGGACTTAAGTATAGTTTAAATTCAAGTTTAAGAATAAGTATAAATTGTTAATGTTGAGTTGATTGGGGCTGTTATGATGTAGTATGGATGGATGTTGGTTGTATGAATGAATTGGGATTGATTGGTGGTTGAATTGGAATGGTATAAAATTGGGAAATCGCGTAAACATAGTCGTCGTAATGTCCGATTTACTTTAGACTGCTTTTGTTCATAACATTAGGACCCGAGAACTCCCTGCTAGGTTTTGACCATTGCCATGTTTAGATAGTTCATGTTACGAACTTCATTTTGATATGTGGTTCATTTGATTCCAATGTACGGTTTAGGAGAAACGGCCGTTTTAAGTAACGACGTTTCGCGAACGAATCATTACCCCTCGCCTTACTTTGAAACCTTGGTTAAAGACCTTAAAGGACTAATTGGAGTATGAAACATTTATGTAAAGTGTGTTAGGCAGTTGGTAAGACACTCGCGAAAGAATCGCCTTAAACTCGTAATGGTTAATTTATTAAAAATGGTGGAGCCGGGGGTACTCGAGCGACTTAAGAGAATAATTAAACGCAAAGCGAGCGTTAGAGTCTAAATTGGTTAAAGTATAGATTTACAAGTGACTTTGGTTTAATTCCAACTTATATGTTATTTATAGGTTACCAGACTCGTCCCAAGCCATTTATAACCCCCAGTCGCTCAGGCAAGTTTTCTACCCGCTATACTGTTGTTGTGATGTATATATGTATATGCATTGTCTTGTGATAAATGCATGTTGGTTAATTAGCAAATTCTTGCGATATATTGTAGCATGTGGTATGGAATATATGCATGTCTATTCTGTAATCTTGATACATATATCTGTTGATTCAGTTGCATAATACCTATGCTAGAGATAAGTGGTATTTGAGTTTACCCTTAGTATAGGGGATCAAAAGATGAACATATTTCTAAACCGGGAGTCGGTGTTCCCGAGTATAATATATATATTTTTATATATATATGGTTATAGTTTTCAAAACTATTAATTGAATAAGGTTTATTCGATAACTATAACTTTATTTTATTTAATGAATATTATTTGAATATTCATTCGAGGACTTATGACTCTGTTTATTCTATTTAATGATTATTATTTGAATATTTATTTGAGGATGTATGACTCCGTTTATTTTATTTAATGAATATTATTTATAATATTCATTCGAGGTATTATGACTCCGCTTATTATTTAATAATATTCTTTATTTTATTAAAGAATAATGTTTCGATAATCAAACTTATTTTCGATTATTCAAATAAAGATAGTACTTTCGTATAAGTATATCTTTGGTTATTTAATATTCATTTCAAGTATGAGTTTTAAAAACTTCTACTTCGATTATTTTTATAAGGATTATCTTTATGAGAATATTATTTAAATAATAATATTCAAATATTTTTAATAAATCAGCAGTACTCCAAACATTCTAAAAAATGTTTTCGAGTCTTCAAAATGATTTCTAAAAGTTAGGGCGGATCCCAAAACTCATTCTTTTATATATAAGATCCTCCTTTCGAAGGGGATTTAAATACTCGCTCAAAACCTGGGGGATCCGGCTCTGTGGTGTATTTTACATTCGCAACGTGGTTGCTGTTTTGAGAAAACAATTTGATTACTTGCCCAACGTTCGGGAAGTAAGTCCATCTAATTGAGTCGGCATAAGCGACAGGCCGGGGTACGGTCTATCAAAGTGTAAGTGGCTGGGTGGCAGTCCATCAACGCGTAAGAGGCCGGGTGGCGGTCCAGCACAAGGTCCTAATAAGGCCAGGGTGATGACCGATGGGGGATTCATCCATCTACTAGTAGAAAAGGTTACTTATTGGTATCTTTGCCTGATCAGCAAGATATCGGGTTTATGCCAAAATTCTTTTCCTTTCCAAAATTCATTGGATGTTACAAACTCTGTTCATACTTTACATAACAGAGGTTCCAGGAAATGTTTAAGAGATATATATGTGTATATATATATCGGGACTAAATAAAGTATCTCGTAACTTTATTTCATTCAATAATATTTTAAAGATTGAATCTATTCAAGTCTTAACTTGTGGTCTCATCTATGGGATGACCTTTTGAAACCTATAATACTTTGAACAGTGGTAGTTCAAGTAGCTTTATAAATGATATAAGTATAGTGAAGTATTTGATAACTTCATCCCTTGTTTTTGCTTATATCCAGTATGTAATTGTCTTTCACCTGATAAAGGTTTCCAGCAAGTTATCCATTTAGATGCTTGCGTTATTGTTTACACTATATATTATCTTGCGAGCTGTAATGCTCACTCTTGTTTTATTTCTTCATCACACAACAACAGTTAGGAAAGATGGCCAGACTCAAGCAGACCCAGCGCAAGAGCGTGGGAAGCGCCCCGCGCCTTCCCGTTGAGATCATAGATGCTATAGCTGCAGAGGTAGATCTATTTGTAGATCAGACCTTCTACTTTTGGGAATCAATTATGTATAATTATAACTTGTGGCAGATAATGGCAATTAATTATAAACTTATCAAGTAATCATTTTTGGGTTGTAATAACTTTTAAATTGTGGATTCAAAGACTTGTACTTATTTCAATTTCATCTCTGAGACTATAACGGGTTGTGGTGTGTGTTAGTGTGGGGTCACAGCATGAGGTTATTTATTGTTAATTAAGTGAAGTGATATTGTGGAAAGAAAGACCGTAACGACCCGGATCCCTGACCCCGGATCTGGGGGTGTTACAACCACCTATTTCTGTGAAATGAATCCGTAGTTTTCTTGGTCATGCGGGTTTTTATCGGTGATTCATCAAGGACTTTTCGAAGATATCTAAGCCGTTGTGCAATTTGCTTGAGAAAGATGTGCCTTTCAAATTTGATGATGAATGTTTGGCGGCATTCGAGACTCTCAAGAAGAGTTTAATCACTGCACAAGTTATTATAGCACTAGATTAGACAGAGCCGTTTGAGATGATGTGTGATGCGAGTGATTATGCGGTAGGTGCAGTTTTGGGACAGTGCAAGAATAATCTCTTTCATGTGGTCTACTATGCGAGTAAGACCTTAAATGGGGCCTAAATGAACTACACCACTACGGAGAAGGAGCTCTTGGCTATAGTCTTTGGTTTCGAGAAATTTCGATCTTATCTGCTTGGTACTAAAGTAACAGTATTCACTAATCATGCGGCCATTCGCTATTTGGTTTCCAAGAAGGATTCGAAGCCGAGACTCATTCGTTGGGTGCTCTTACTTCAGGAATTTGAGTTAGAGATCAAGGATCGAAAAGGTACTGAGAATCAAGTAGCTGACCATCTCTCTAGGTTGGAGAATCCCGATTCTACTTCACAAGATAGGACATTAATCAATGAATCTTTTCCGGATGAGCAGTTGTTTGCAGTTCAAGAGGAAGAACCATGGTTTGCAGATATTGTAAACTATCTTGTCAGCAATATAATGCCTCCTAATTTGACCTCCGCTCAAAAGAAGAAGTTTCTGCATGAGGTGAAGTGGTATATGTGGGATGAACCATATTTGTTTAGACAGGGAGCTGACCAGATCATCAGGAGATGTATCCCATTTTGTGAGACGGAGGGGATATTACGAGACTGCCACTCCACAGTTTATGGTGGACATTATGATGGTGAGAAGACGGCAGCTCATATTCTACAAGCAGGTTTGTTCTGGCCTACTTTGTTTAAGGATGCTCATCAGTTTGTTTTAAGGTGTGATCCTTGCCAAAGAGTGGTAAATTTGACGAGAAAGGATGAGATGTCGTTAAATGTGATGCTTGAAGTCGAGGTCTTTGATGTTTGGGGAATCGATTTCATGGGGCCTTTTGTCTCGTCCTGCAATAATCAGTACATCTTGCTGGCAGTCGATTATGTCTCAAAATGGGTAGAAGTCAAAGCTTTACCGACAAATGATGCAAAGGCAGTGCTAGATTTTCTTCATAAACAGATTTTCACAAGGTTTGGAACACCTCGTGTAATCATAAGTGATGAAGGGTCGCATTTCTGCAACCGTAAGTTCACTTCTATGATGCAGCGTTATAATGTGAATCATCGAGTTGCTACTGCCTATCATCCGCAAACAAATGGTCAAGCGGAAGTGTCTAACAGAGAGATCAAGCGTATTCTAGAGAAGGTTGTTTGTCCGTCAAGGAAGGATTGGTCCTTAAAGCTCGATGAAGCTGTTTGGGCTTACAGAACAGCATACAAAACTCCGCTTGGTATGTCCCCGTTTCAGTTGGTGTACGGTAAGGGATGTCATTTACCTGCGGAGCTTGAGCATAAGGCCTACTGGGCGTTTCAAAAGTTGAACCTGGATTTAGATGCAGCTGGTAAGAAAAGAATGCTTCAGCTTAATGAACTTGATGAATTTCTACTTCAAGCGTACGAGAATAACAAAATGTACAAGGAAAAGGTGAAGAGGTGGCACGATAGGAAGCTACATCCTAAGTTATTCGTGCCGGGGAAACAAGTTCTCTTATTCAACTCTCGTCTCCGACTTTTTCCTGGGAAGTTGAAATCAAGGTGGTCTGGACCTTTTATTGTCAAAACTGTGTTTCCACATGGAGCGGTGGAAATTTTTGAGAATGTTCCGGACCAAGCATTCAAGGTTAATGGTCAGTGTTTGAAGCACTACTATGGGGACATGGCAAACCGAGAAGTGGTTAGTGCCATTTTATTGACTACTTGAGAAAGGTACGCAACGTCAAGCTAATGACGAAAAAGAAGCGCTGGGAGGAAACCCATGATTTGTTGTTACAGGAACCCTTAGAAGTTAATAACCTATCCAAAAACACAAAAAAATCAGAAAATCGGGACTGAAAAAAAAAATTCCAGTGACCACCTGAGCGCCCGCTCAGCTCTGCTGAGCGACCGCTCAGCAAGCTGAGCGCCCGCTCAGCTTTGCTGAGCGACCGCTCAGGGGTCGGCTGCCAGAATTTTTTTTTACAGTTCATAAAAAAAAACCCAGAAAATTAAAAAACCCATCACAGCCCATAAACCCACGAATTCTTTTCCTATTACCCCATGATTTTATCCCTCAACCCCACTCCTAATCTAATTTAACCTAATCCACACCCTATATATACATACACCTATCCTACATATCTCCCACAAACTTTCTACACTCAAACTCTCTCCCAAACACAAAAACTCAGTTCTTAAACACTTTTATTCAAGATTCAATGGCACCCAAGAGAGCACGAACTATTGATAGCAGCAGCATAGTCCCTACTGCTGATTCATTGAGGGGTACTGCTGCAAGGCCTCGGTTGAATGACAGAGCTGCGGAGAAGGAGTACACTAGGATTTTGGGGAAGCCGATTCTGAAGGAGAGAGGGTTTTTACCATCGGGGAGGGATGGTGAGTTGCTACCCATGATTGCAGAGAAGGGGTGGATAGCTTTTTGTGAGTCGCCCGAAGCAATGCCGATGAGCGTGGTTCGCGAGTTCTATGCGAATGTGAAGGCCGAGAAGAATGGGTTTTCTGTGGTCCGAGGGCTGACGATTGATTATCACCCAACGGCGATTCGCCGTGTAATTGGGCAACGAGAGAGGAAGCCCGAGGAGGAGAACTGGAATGAGAAGACTGCTGAGGATTTTGACTTGGATTTGATTTGTGCTACTCTCTGTAGGCCGGGAACAGTTTGGACCTTCAAGACCGGCACTACTGAGTATCGTCACTTCCCGGCGATCGTTATGAACAGGTATGCCCGTGCATGGAATGCATTTATTTATGCTAATATTTTGCCTTCTTCGCATGCACACGAGGTCACAGTTGAGAGAGCACAGTTGTTGTGGGGAATTCTTAATGAGGAGTACTATGTGGACCTTGGTGAGTTTATCTACCAAGGAATTCTGAAGTTTTTTAGGGGAGCAAAGCATATGAACATCCCTTATACATCCACGGTGACGAAGCTTTGCCGAGCGGTGGGAGTGAACTGGCCGGCTCATGAGCAGTTACAGTTGGCGGCCGCTCCGATTGATTCTGGGACTCTGAATGGGATGCAGGAGTGGACCGGTGGTGAGCCCGAGGAGCATGGGCTGGGTTATCGTCTTCCAGGAGGGCGTCCAGCAAGAGGTGCTACTATGGCTAGGCCTAGGCGTGATGAGGCTGGTTCTTCGAGAGCTCAGGAGGGTGCTGGGATGGCTGATACCCAGTATAGGAGGCTTTCACGGTGGATGGATGCCATGTACGAGACGCAGAGCAGGTTTGCTCAGGAGCTCACCCTTGCGTTAGGGACTGCTTTTCGGGGCCTTGGAGCTGATATCCAGTGGCCAGTTTTTGGTGAGGACTCTGCATACCCGCCGCCTAATACTCCACCCACTGAGGGTGATGATGATGACTCCGAGTAGGTATACCCTGTGTTCCTTTCTACTACCTTCACTGGGGACAGTGAAGATTTTAAGTTTGGGGGTGGTAGTTAAGGAATATTTTGTGTGTGTCATATAACTGCATATTCATGATAGTTTAGTTCATATAGTTGCATAATTTTTGCCATATAGTTTTTTTTTATTTTACAGCTTTATTTGTTTATCATGTCATATAGCTCATGCATACACCATGATCCCTTTTGCGATGATTTATCGACTGAATTATGATATTGACACGAGTGTAGGATAGCATTAAAGTGATATTGAGTCGTGTAGGTTGATATGCATGCTAGAAGCACTTGTAGTTGCACTAAGTCTTAGAGAATGCTTAAGGGGCTAGATTGTTGTTATGATCTGATTGTTTTCAGGGTTAATCTATTTACTATGCTTAGAATTCGATAATAGGTTCTTAGTGATAAAGGCATGAAAAAGAAAAAATGGAGTAAAAATGGAATTTGTTGCTAGTTGTGGCTAGGCGTCAAATGGCTAGTAGACGGCTCGCATGTTATGCAAGTAGTCTAGGGTTGAGCAAGATGGAGCGAAACGCACTTGCTCAGAAATTTTAAAAAAAATAGAAAAAAAGAGAGAAGAAAATAAATTTTTTTGTGGTGTTTATGCATAATTGATCACGAGTGGGCTCTTTGGTATTCGAGTTATTAAGTTCTTAGGGGACTTTGTGCCTAGTGACCTAAGGCTTTTAGAGTCTGGGATCCGCTAACCTAACACTCGGTACATGGATACCATTGTATAAGTCTTTTGTGGACCTCACTCATTGCACGGTCAAATAAGCATTGTTGATGTGAATAAAAAGCATGATTCCGTAATAAGCTCCAGAATTCTTGTAGTGTTGTATGTCACTTTGTGCCTAGAATTTTTATTCTTTGTATAATCATGTGATTGCCTTGATAATAATTGAGTCATAATAATTGGTCTAGTTTCGAAGCATATCTGTTAAGCATCTGCACACACCACGTTTCTGGCTGTATGTTCGTTTGCATGAGTTTATTGATCTTTAGTCGCCTAACTGCATTTGTTGAGATGTTGCAATTTGGTTGGTTTGTTCGTAGTAAGGGGGATCGCTGCATTTTCATATAGATTGCATTCAGGCATGTTTTTATTTGTTTTTGAGTCTGTGACGCTTGAGGATAAGCATCGATTTAAGTTTGGGGGTGTGATAAGTGGCATTTTATACCACTTAGAACATCTTAAAATGGCTTAAATTGGGGCCTTGAAATCAAGTATTTTGTGTATTTGATGCGTTTTTCTAGTGTTTATGCATTTCAGGGTATTAGTTGCATTTCGGAGGAGTAATCATCAAGAATAAGCCTTGGTATGTGTTCACCATTGAGAGAGGAAAGAAAGGGGCAGATTACGGCGAAGAAACGGAGCAAACTCAGGAATTTTCCAGTAGGATCCTGAGCGCCCGCTCAGCAATGCTGAGCGGCCGCGCAGAAAGCTGAGCGCCCGCTCAGCTATGCTGAGCGGCCACACAGGGTCGGGAAAAAAGATAATTTATTTTAGGACTTCTACTTCGGTTTGGCTTCCACTTCTATGTAATCTGAGTTTTATGGGACTAGTATATAAGTAGATTTGGAGACGTTTTCAGGAGGGGGTCGTGGTATTAAGCAAGGAGCGAAGGAGATAAGGAAGAAGACCATTTTAGCACACAGCAATGAAGAGGAAGCATATTTTCTTGTGATTCTTATTTCGTTGTAACGTTGGATGCTAGTTTTCTTACTTTGAACCTATTTACTCTTGTGACGTACTCTGATTTAATATAATTAATTTAGTTATTATTTTCTTGTGTTTGTTTATCATGATTTCATATGAACCCATGATGACGATGAGTGCTATTATGGGCTAATCGTGATCATGGGGTTGCAACGGATTTACTACGGAATTTCTTAGTTAATTGTTTAATACTTTAGTGTGTGATGATTGTATGATATCTAGTATTGGTTGTGCGTATTCGTCTTATGTGCGTCGCGAACATATAAGATAGGGTGTTAATCTCTTGTGAAGCGATGGTGGATCTTGAGATTTAGAACTTGCCATGCTAGCATAGGTTCATGTATGATGTGCATGATTAGTGGGTAACTCTAACAGGTTTATTCGCCCTGTGTAATCAAAAGGAATAACTTGTGCTTAAATCGTTGTGTTATCAATTTCTGTAGACATATAGGAACTCAGCATAATTGATGACTATTCAACTTCTATCTTAATTGTGGATGCTTGGTAGAATGGTATTAGTACAATGAAAGTTGGCTTTTATCGGTTTCGTGTTATTCGATTAATATCATCACTGTCACATGCTAAAGGTAATAACAATAACTATTGGAGGAAGTAGTAATGAAGTTGTGATCTCATGAGTGTTTTAATATTGTTAATTTGAAGTGTTAATTAAGTGATTAATTAAGTAATTAATTGTAGTTAATATTTAGTCAACAATTCTAAGTGTTAGTGTCTTAACATTGAGAAGTAATCATACATTGGTGCGTGAGTTTAATTAAACAATAATTAGTCTGAGTCTCTGTGGGAACGAACTAGAAAGTATTCTATATTACTTGCGAAAGCGTATACTTGCGTGAATATTAGCGCGTGTTTTCGCCCTAACAAGATGACGCTCGTCCATCGTACGCCCAGACCTATGGGGGTGCGGCACGACTTGATAGTCAAGACGAGGCATTTCGCTACCGTTAGTGTCCTCATCAACAAGCTCCACAATAGGTTCTACATCATTGTTAGGGCAAAAACACGCGCTAATAATACACGCAAGTATACGCGTTCGCAAGTAATATAGAATACTTTCTAGTTCGTTCCCACAGAGACTCAGACTAATTATGTTCAATTAAACTCACTCACCAATGCATGATTATTTCTCAATGTTAAGACAATAACACTTAGAATTGTTAACTATTTATTAACTACAATTAACTACTAAAATTAACCACTTAATTAACACTTCGAATTAACAATATTAAAACACTCATGAGATCACAACTTCATTACTACTTCCTTCAATAGTCATTGTTATTACCCTTAGCATGCAACAGTGATGATATTAATCGAATAACACGAAACTGATAAAAGCCAACTTTCATTGTACTAATACCATTCTACCAAACATCCACAATTAAGATAGAAGTTGAATAGGCATCAATTATGTTGAGTCACTATATGTCTACAGAAATTGACAACACAATGATTTAAGCACAAGTTATTCCTTTTGATTACAAAGGGCGAATAAAATGGTTAGAGTTACCCACTAATCATGCAACATCATACATGAACCTATGCTAGCATGGCAAGTTCTAAATCTCGAGGTCCACCTTCGCTTCACAAGAGATTAACACCCTACTTATATGTTCGCGACGCACATAAGACGAATACGCACAACCAATACTAGATATCATACAATCATCATACACTAAGGTATTAAACAACTAACTAAAGAATTCCATAGTAAATCCGTTACGACCCCATGATCACGATTAGCCCATGATAGCATTTATCGTCATCATGGGTTCATATAAAAACATGATAAATAAACACAAAATAATAATAACTAAACTAATTATATTAAACCAGAGTACATCACAAGAGTAAATAGGTTCAAAGCAAAGAAAACTAGCATCCAACGTTACAACGAAATAAAGAATCACAAGAAAATATGCTTCCTCTTCGTTGCAGTGTGCTAAAACGATCTTCTTCCTTATCTCCTTCGCTCCTTTCTTAATGATTCAACCTCGTGAAAACATCTCTGAATCAACTTATATAGAAGTCCCATAAAACTCAGATTACACAGAAGTTGGAAGCCAAACATAAATAGAAGTCTAAAATAATTTATCTTTTTTCCCGACCCTGCGCGACCGCTCAGCATAGCTGAGCGGGCGCTCAGCTTCCTTCATGGCCGCTCAACATAGCTGAGCGGGCGCTCAGACCCCTACTGGATTTTTTCTGAGTTTGCTCCATTTCTTCGCTGTAATCTGCTCCTCTCTTCCCTCTCGCAATGCTAAACACGTGCCAAGGTTTATTCTTGATGATTACTCCCCCAAAATGCAACTATTACCCTGAAATGCACAAACACTAGAAAAATGCATCAAATACACAAAATACTTGATTTCAAGACACCAATTTAAGCTATTTTAAGGCGTTCTAAGTGGTATAAAATGCTACTTATCACACCCCCAAACTTAAATCGATGCTTGTCCTCAAGCGTCACAGACTCAAAAACAAATAAAAACATGCATGAATGCAATCTATATGAAATGCAGCGATCCCCCTTACTCCGACCAAACCAACCAACTTACAACATCTCAACAAATATAATTAGGCGACTAAAGAGATATCAAATCATGCAAACGAACATACAGCCAAAAACGTGGTGTGTGCAGATGCTTAACAAATATGCTTCGGAACTAGATCAATTATTATGACTCAACTATCATCAAGGCAATAACATGATTATACAAAGAATAAAAATTCTAGGCACAAAGTGACTTATAACACTACAAGAATTCTGGAGCTTATCACGGAATCATACTTTTTATTCATATCAATAATGCTTATTTGACCGTGCAATGAGTGAGGTCCACAAAAGACTTATACAATGGTATCCATGTAGCGAGCGTTAGGTTAGCGGATCCCAGACTCTAAAAGCCTTAGGTCACTAGGCATAAAGTCCCCTAAGAACTTAATAACTCGAATACCAAATAGCCCACTCGTGATCAATTATGCATAAACGCATACTCTTTTTTTTCTTTTTGTTTTTGTTTTTTTTTCTTTTTTTTCTATTTTTTTCTTTCTTTTTTTTTCAAAATTTCTGAGCAAGTGCGTTTCGCTCCATCTTGCTCAACCCTAGACTACTCGCAGAAACATACGAGCCGACTACTAGCCATTTTACGCCTAGCCACACTTAGCAACGAATTCCATTTTTTACTCCATTTTTTCTTTTTCATGCCTTTATCACTAAGAACCTATTATAAAATTCTAAGCATAATAAATAGATTAACCTCAAAAACAATCTGATCATAACAACAATCTAGTCCTTAAGCATTCTCTAAGACTTAGTGAAAATACAAGTGTTTCTAGCATGCATATCAACCTACATGACTCAACATCACTTTAATGATATCACTACACTCGCATCAACATCACAATTCAGTTGGTAAATCATCGCAAAAGGGATCATGGTATATGCATGAGCTACATGACATGATAAACAAATAAAACTAAAAAAATAAAAAAAACTATAAGGCAAAAATTATGCAACTATATAAACTAACTATCATGAATATGCAGCTATATGACACACACACAAAATATTCCTTAACTACCACCCCCAAACTTAAAATCTTCACTGTCCCCAGTGAAGGTATAGAAAGGAACACAGGGTATACCTACTCGGAGTCATCATCATCATCATCACCCTCAGTGGGTGGAGTATCAGGCGGTGGATATGTAGAATCCTCACCAAAAACTGGCCACTAGATGTCAGCTCCAAGGCCTCGAAAAGCAGTCCCTAGTGCAAGGGTGAGCTCCTGAACAAACCTGCTCTGCGTCTCGTACATAGCATCCATCCTCCGTGACAGCCTCCTATACTGGGTATCAGCCATCCCAGCACCCTCCTGAGCTCTCGAAGAACCAGCCTCATCACGCCTAGGCCTCGCCATAGTAGCACCTCGTGCTGGACGCCCTCCTAGAAGACGATAACCCAGCCCATGCTCCTCGGGCTCACCACCGGTCCACTCCTGCATCCCATTCAAAGTCCCAGAATCAATAGGAGCGGCCGGCAACTGCAACTGCTCATGAGATGGCCAGTTCACTCCCACTGCTCGGCAAAGCTTCGTAACTGTGGATGCATAAGGGAAGTTCATGTGCTTAGCTCCCCTCAAAAACTTCAGAATCCCTTGGTAGATGAACTCACCAAGGTCCACATAGTACTCCTCATTCAAAATTCCCCATAACAACTGTGCTCTCTCTACTGTGACCTCATGTGCATGCGAAGAAGGCAGAATATTAGTACAAATAAATGCATTCCATGCACGGGCATACCTGTTCATCGCGATCGCCGGAAAGTGACGGTACTCATTAGTTCCAGTCTTGAAGGTCCACACTGTGCCCGGCCTACAGAGAGTAGCACAAATCAAATCCAAGTCAAAATCCTCAGTAGTTTTCTCGTTCCAGTTCTCCTCTGTGGGTTTTCTCTCTCGCTGCCCAATCACACGGCGAATTGCCGCTGGGTGATAATCAACTGTAATCCCCCGGACCACAGAAAACCCATTCTTCTCGGCCTTCGCGTTCGCATAGAACTCGCGAACCACGCTCATAGGCACTACTTCAGGCGACTCACAGAAAGCTATCCACCCCTTCTCTGCAATCATAGGTAACAACTCACCATCCCTCCCCGATGGCAAAAATCCTCCCTCCTTCAGAATCGGCTTCCCCAAAAGCCTAGTGTACTCCTCCTCCGCAGCCTTGTCATTCAACCGAGGCCTCGCAGCAGTACCCCTCGAAGAATCAGCAGTAGGGACTGTGTTACTGCTATCGATAGTTCTTGCTCTCTTGGGTGCCATTGAATATGAATAAAAGTGCTTGAGAACTGTGTTTTTGTGTTTGGAAGAGAGTTTGAGTGTAGAAGTTGTGTGGGAGATATGTGGGATAGGTGTATGTATATATAGGGATTGTATTAGGTTAGAATTTGAATAGGAGTGGGTTTATGGGTAAAAATTATGGGGAAATGGGGAATAGGTCGTGGGTTTTATGGTTGAATTTTATGTTTTATTTTTCTGATTTTTTTTGTATTTATATTGACTTAAAAAAAATTCTGGCAACCGATCCCTGAGCGGTCGCTCAGCAAAGCTGAGCGGGCGCTCAGCTTGCTGAGCGGTCGCTCAGCAGAGCTGAGCGGGCGCTCAGGGGGTCACTGGAATTTTTTTTTAAAGCCCGGTTTTTTTGATTTTTTTATGGTTTTGGATAGGTTATTAACTTCTAAGTGTTCCTGTGACAACAAATCATGGGTTGCCTCCCATGTAGCGCTTCTTTTTCATCATTAGCTTGACGTTGCGTACCTTCCTGAAGTTGACAATAAAACGGCACTAACCACTTCTCGGTTTGCCGTGTCCCCATAGTAGTGCTTCAAACACTGAACATTAACCTTGAATGCTTGGTCCGGATCATTCTCAAAAATTTCCACCGCTCCATGTGGAAACACAGTTTTGACAATAAAAGGCCCAGACCACCTTGATTTCAACTTCCCAAGGAAAAGTCGGAGACGAGAGTTGAATAAGAGAACTTGTTGCCCCGGCACGAATAACTTAGGATGTAGCTTCCTATCGTGCCACCTCTTCACCTTTTCCTTGTACATTTTATTGTTCTTGTACGCTTGGAGTCGAAATTCATCAAGTTCATTAAGCTGAAGCATTCTCTTCTTACCAGCTGCATCTAGATCCAGGTTCAACTTTTTCAACGCCCAATAGGCCTTATGCTCAAGCTTCGCCGATAAATGACATCCCTTACCATACACCAGTTGATACGGGGACATACCAAGTGGAGTTTTGTATGCTGTTCTGTAAGCCCAAACAGCTTCATCGAGCTTTAAAGACCAATCCTTCCTTGACGGATAAACAACCTTCTCTAGAATGCGCTTGATCTCTCTGTTAGACACTTCCGCTTGACCATTTATTTGTGGATGATAGGCAGTAGCAACTCGATGATTCACATTATAACGCTGCATCATAGAAGTGAACTTACGGTTGCAGAAATGCGACCCTTCATCACTTATGATTACTCGAGGCGTTCCAAACCTTGTGAAGATCTGCTTATGAAGAAAAATTCAACACTGCCTTTGCATCATTTGTTGGTAGAGCTTTGACTTCTACCCATTTTGAGAC